>NC_051073.1:1069015-1369015 GCF_004664715.2 Peromyscus leucopus | reverse complement strand
TTCTAAAGAAAATAATTTCTTTAAACTAAAGAAAACTTTGGGGAAGTAATCATGTTTTATTTTATCATATCACATGCATGTGAGCCAAGCACGCTGCACTGGCTACATCCCCAACCTGGAGCCTAAATCTATATAAGTTTATTTTCTTTTTCTTTTTTTTTTCTTTTGGTTTTTCGAGACAGGGTTTCTCTATGTAGCTTTGCGCCTTTCCTGGAACTCACTTGGTAGCCCAGGCTGGCCTCAAACTCACAAAGATCTGCCTGCCTCTGCCTCCCAAGTGCTGGGATTAAAGGTGTGCGCCACCACCGCCCGGCCAAGTTTATTTTCTTTACATGGACACACACACACACACACACACACACACACACACACACACACACGCACTTTGACTTTTAGTAGCAAGATCACTCTATAGACTCTGAGGTTTGAAGTGATCCAGCAGGTAGTTCAAAATCAGATATGTGGGCCATTGATGTGTGTGTGTGTGTGTGTGTGTGTGTGTGTGTGTGTGTGTGTGTGTTGTGGTACTTTATTTAAAATGCTTGTGTGTTAAGTGTGCATGTCTCTATCCAGTTATCTGAAATCTTCCATTCCATCCCCCTCAAAGATAACTGACTCCCAGTGTGGCTCATGGTCTAGAACCTGGGTAGCAGCTGATGCCTGTGACCATGGGTGTTGATATGAGAAGAGTGTATACACAGTTCCCCACACTGATTGGCATGGGCATGGCCATGCACTTGATGTGTTTGCTGCTGAGGTCATGTGGGCCAGTCCTCCCAACAGGTGTTGATCCTATTTCCACAACAAATAAAACAGTCACGTGGACAATGGTTTATTTAGGCAGAAGTAATACTGGTAAGTCTAGGAGGAGAAAGGCATAGTTTACCAAACCAGCAGAGACAAAAATCAGCTATAGCAGCTTGGTTTACCTGCCAGCAAGAATTTCCAGATGCATCTCAGGTGTGAACTTGACAGCCACACTCAAATAGAAAAGCAGGTCATCTGCACAGCATGAGAGATGGGCGTTCTCCTTGAACCTGATATGGGAATCCCTGAGGAAACTTACAGAGCATAGGCAGCCACCAGGAGCAGGAGGGGGTGTGAGGATCTACCTTTGCTGGAAGAGCCAAACCAGTGACAGTCAGGCTTCCTGCCACTCCAGAGCGGGCACTCTGCCCCCTTGGCCAAACTACCCATGTCAGCTTCATGGAAAATGTGTTGTCCATGAGGTCAAGGTCATCTGTAAAGTGACCTCACAAGCCTATGGGACCAGGAGTGTGTGGGTTCTGCTGCTTTTAATTATGTTATGTATCCAGTCGTGCCTGCCCTCCAAACTTCATGTGCTGAACCCTCAATGTCCTACAACACAGATGCATTTGGACTATGTCCTTAAAAAGGTGGTTGAGGTTAAAGGAAGCCATGAAAGTGAGTCTTAATCCAATGTGCCTGACCTCCTCCTCAAAGGCGACAGAGACCAAGACACTCAAGAGACAACCGTGTTTGGACACAGGGAGGACACAGCCATTGCTGTGATTTGGATGCTGTTTATCGCAAGGTCTCTGTCAGCCTGATTGATGATTCGCAGATGCTAGCACCCTTAAGAGGGACCTACTGTGAGGTTCTTGGACTTTAGGGTGTGTTCTTGTTCAGGTGGTTTTGGAGGAGGATTGTACTAAGCCTCGGTCCACCCAACATTCTCTCTTCTTCTGTAAGCTCCCACCATGGGCAGTACCAACACCTGGCATATCCCAGAGGACCCAAGTGGGAACTGAACAAGGTAGGAGCCAGCTTGAAGTGCCGCAACCATAAGAGAAGTAGGACTCTTTGCTTCATCAATAGCCTGCCCTGGGTTTCTATTATAATGTGGCATAATACTCTTACAGCTATCTACAAGCCAAAGAGGAAGGAATGAACCCCAACCCTGCTTCAAACTCCAAATCCCTGTGAAAATAATTTTTTCTTGTTCAGCCACACATTGCTGCTGTTATGGTAACCCCCAATGAATGCAGATGGCCCCCAGAATGGACTCATAGGGTATGGAGTGCAGCTAAGTGCTGAAGCACTTGCCTTGCGCCCACAAGGCCCTGGGTTCCATCCTAGCACTAAACAGAAACAAAACAAAACAAAGCAAAGCCCTGAACACACATGCATGCCTGGAAAAATGGTCCAAAAATCCGCTGGCACACTCCTTTGCATCAGGGGCGCTCTATTTGAGATAAAAGGCAGGATTTCTTTTTTCTCTACAGATCACATGCACTTTCTTTATCCAAATCTTCATAGGAGTGATAGACAAATAAACATAGAGCCAAGCAAGCTCAGAATGGAGGCTCTGCCACAGGAGTTCCGCCCTCCTCCTGCCTGGAGTCCCCACAGCCCCTGGGGCTCCCAGGGAGCAGGGTTTGAAAAATGCTGCTTCCATCCTGGTGTCTTGCAGAGATCTAACGTGTCAGCAAATTACCTCCAGTTCCCACATTATCGTTAATCATGGGCCTCATGGGATGACAGTGTTCCCCCAGACATGATAAATAACAATGACCCAGAGGCTCCTGTGTGCAGATGTGTGCCTGTGTGCCTGCAGAGGGGGTGGGCATCCAGGAGAGATAGAGAGAAACTTTGTTCTTAATGCTTCTCTGGGGCTTCCTGCAAGGAGGACAGTGCAGACTCCAGGAAGGGCACTCACAGCATCCTGCCCAGAAGCCTTTCCAGCGTCCCAGAGGTGCTCAAGGACATTTGAGTATTTCCAGGTCTATGGAGAAGAAATGCCCATCTCACCAAACAATGAGTCATGCTGTCACCTTACCTATTTTGGGTTTTACAGAGCACCGAGGTGAGGCGAGGCCTCTAGAAATTCCCAGTGAGCAATCTCTGCATTCTCCCTCCCTCTGTCCAGTTAGGTGGCAACAAGCTTTCATTGACTATGTATTAGCACTTCAGTCAGCTCCTCAGGGGCCCCTCACTCTCGGGTTGACCTTGTGTTCAGTCAGCTCCTCAGGGCCCCTCACTCTCGGGTTGACCTTGTGGTTGATTCAGGGTCTTAGCAGTCAGGGCAGTGTCCTTCTGAGGGCACTGAGCTCTTGCTGACACATTTCCCAAGGCTGGGGGCAAACAGCCTAACTGGGTTGTGGTGAGATGTGGTCCCCAGGCTTCTGTAGCACTGGGCGGGCCTCCTGGAGATGCTGGCCTTTCTGCCTTTCCCACTCTCTCCTGGCTGTGCTGCATGCTGTCATGTGAGTGCAGCTGCTCTTTGTCCACAGTCAGCTTTATCTCCGAGAAGTGGAAGGTTCCCTTAGGACCTCAGCCTGTACTCCAGACTCTGGAGGGTATTTAAACTACCCAGAATGCTTCTGTTTACCCCAGAGAACAACAACCTGATTCTACAGAAGCCTCCTCTGTGCATCTGCTTCCCTCACAGGATGGACTGGGAACTTCCAGGGAGAGGGCAATACCCAACCCCCACCCCCACCCCCAGCCACTGCTTGCAGCCTCTTTGTCAACACACAGCCATTGTTTTAGACAGAAAATATGAAGAAAGAGCAGGCAACTCTGGATCACAGTCATTCATTACAAGTTGTGAACTTTCAAAAACATACTTAATTTTCTTGAAGCTCAAAGTTGAGGCTAGTACTGCTTACTGAGTCTGAGTTGTGTGGCTCCACTCTTTGTATAATGTTAATATTTATGTAACATGCAAAATGCACAGGTAAGTACCTGGTGCACCATAATCCGCTCATGAGGACACTCTTGAGGGTGATCATAGTAATTACAAATAGTGTGATGGAGGTTCAGAGCAGAGATGCTCATACGGTGTCAGTTAAATGTGTGTTGCCTTCACTGAGCAAAGAACTCATCAGACCATTCACCAGGAAAGCAAGAAATTATAACCTGGGGCACAGGGTCAGGGGAGGCTCAGAAGTTAGAAGGACAGCACTTGCTCCCTTGCCTTAGTCTTTTTTGATGGGGGAGTTTTTGTTTTGTTTTCTGAGACAGGGTCTGTCTACGTAGCCCAGTCTGTCCTTGAATTTACCTGCCTTAATCTCTGGAGTTGCAGGGTCACAGGCATGTGCCACCATGCCTGACTCTAAGCTAAGCTTTAGGACAAAGAAACTGACTCTAGCAATGGTGATCCCCTCTATATCACTGAGAGGACACCCACAACTAATTATAACTACAACCCAAGAGGTAGAGCCTGAGCCTTCTGGTGTGCCTGGTGGTGCTAAGCTTTGTGCTATGAGAGCCACCAACCACTCTGGAAAACCTAGATTTGAAGTCCTTCCCTGCGGCTCCTGCCTAAAGTGTGATGAAGCTAGATACAGATGCTGGGGTCATTCCAGAAGATGGCAGGACTTCCCCCACCTGATAGCATGCACACAGGCACACAGGCACACAGGCACGCTGCACACACACACACACACACACACACACACACACACACACACACACACCTTGTTAATAACAAGCATAACAAGAATGAGTAAGTGAAACAAAGCTTTCTGTACCAGGCTATGCACCTACCTGTGCAGAATAAAAGGCTGCACAGTAATATTTCACCTCTAAACCCAGTGAGCCAAGACAGAAACTGACTCAGCAGGGCATGAGGCAGCAGGCGTGAGCACCCCAGGTCAGCAGCCATTTCTCCCTGAGTGTGCTGCTCAGGGTCCTGTTTAGAAAATGTCTGTCTAGGTGTGGCTCTCTCTACTCTGACATGCACAACAGCTGCCAATGCAGCATCTCCAAGGCCTTTGCAGGGTGCGGAGGATAGGTTATTCTCTCATGGGATCTTTCCCTTGGAAATCCGGAAGTGGGAGCTGCGGAGATGGTCTGGTGGGAAGGAGCAGCAAGCATTGAGAACCCAAGTTTGAGCCCCAACACCACATAAAAGTCAGCCGTGGCTACGGAAGCCTATAATCCTAGCACGGGCAGTGGTGAGGGCAGGGACAGGAAGATTGCCCCGGGTTCCTCACCTCTGCCTGGCTCAAAGACAGGGGAGATCCTGTCTCAAGGGGAGAAGGTAGAAATGATAGTGTGGAACACCAACAGTCCTCCTTTAGCCTCTGTACACACACACACACACACACACACACACACACACATACATGGATGTACACAACCCACACACATGCACATACATCACAGATAACACACATACTTGTGCACACACCACAACATACACTAAACACACACACACACACACACACATCTCAAAGTGGCATGAATAAGTCACACGTCGGAGGCTGACACACTCCTGTCTGTAGGGTTACATATATTGCCAGATTTCACACATACAAATTGGAAGCTATTTTTTTCAAAACTAATAGATTTTGCTTTAGAACTAATACATCAAATACCTAAGATCTAGGAAGCCTGTTTGTGGACACTATCCTTCTCTTTGTATACATTCCATATTAACACATGTCTTAACATGTCTTACAAGCTACATGTTCACCTGTGATCATTTAAACACTGGGGCTGTAGTTTCTGATCATTAGTAACCATGGATCTGATGTCACTGTTCATCAGGATTACCGCTCTTAACCACCAGCCACAGCTTTGTGTGAAACAGGATGAGTGATAAGAGGAGGAGTGAGCACAGGCAGAAAGATTCCTCAGACCTGGATATTCAAGAGGAGGTTGGTTTATGCTTAAAACAAACAAACAAACAAACAAACAAACAAAAACAAAAAACCATTGGCTACTAGCTTTTATACACATTTTTCTCTGATGTAATCAGAAAACATTTCAGTCAGTTTACCCATATTCCCGATGTGGGAAAGAAGCAACATGCATATTTACATAGACAAATACATGACTTTAAAATTGTTAAGCTCATTTTTTAGGCTTCAACAGAAGCTCCTCCTGTGGAAAGCTGGAGTTGAGGGGAGCCTTGCTGGAGAACAACCACCTGTCCTGAAGGGCCCCAAACTCCTTAGCAGTAATGGCCAAAACCAGCTCAGCAAGGTCAATAGAATGTGTGTGGTAAGGCTAGAACTACTTTCCTGTGAGTTCAGGTGAGTGCATACATTTGCCTGTGCTCATGTGAGCACCTGTGGTGGAGGCCAGAGGTCAACATCCTTTATCACTTCTATCTTATTTTTTGAGACAGGTGAAACTGGAGCCCATTGGTTTGGTTAGACTGGCCAGCCAGCATGGTTAGTCTCATCCTGTCTCTGAGGCCCAGCACTGGATTATGGACACACCAAACAATTATGGACAGACCAAACAAGACTTTCATGTAGGTGCTAGTAGTTAAACTCATGGCCTTTTGTAGCAAGAGCTTTAACAACTGATCCATCTCCTCAGCCTTAGAGATACTCCAACAGTGCCAATGGTAGATTATCACAGTAAACTCACACCAGAGCTCAAGTGCCATACCATGCTATTCCCCTGGAATTGGGAATTACTTTGGATACTCCATACCATACCAGGCACCTGTGGCAGCTGGGACCAGCATCAACCAGTTCTGGAGGAGGAGGTAGCAGAGTGAAAAATGGAGGGGCTTCAGGAAGCCACCAACAGATGGCTCCTGAGCCAGAACAGCTCACCTACCCCCAGGTTTTTGATGCATGATGGGTCCTCTCACCCACACCCATAGGCTGTTGATGTAAGGCTAATTCTCTCACACACATCCTATTGGTGACTCACTGCCAGGGTGGGCAGTCACACTGGATCTAGAACATCTCATTCTCTCTGTTTACGTTACATGAGAGTTCCCTCCTGTGTCCCCATAGAGTTTTCACAAGGCAATTTGTAACTTTTAGCACTTGGCCCAACACTGGCGAAGGTGTAAAATGGAGAGGCTGGGGTGAGACAGTGTGGAGGTTCCCTTTCCACAGACTTGTGCTTGCAAATGAGGTGAGGGCATGGGGGTGCCATCAGGGAGGCTAACGGCGGGAAGCCTGCCTAACCATGACTGCCATGTGGGCAGAGCATCTGCACTGAGCAAGAAACGATTTTTAAAAGTACATTGGACTTGAATGTTCATGTAGATCACCTGTGCCAGTGAGAGACAGACCTCAGAAACTTTGAGAAAAATGATGACCTTTTTTTTTTTAACAAAATCACACATTATTTGTAATTTTCAGGAGGTAAAAACATGTACTAAAAGGCAAAGAGGCAGGAGAGACAACCATTTGTGTCCAAATAAGCACTGATTCCTAATGATTATCCCTTACCTATAAACCAGCAAACATTTTAAGAAATTCTGAAAGGTTTTCCTCTTTCGAAGTCTTCCTTTAATTTAGTGTTGAATCTATTCACATAGTAAGGAAGCCAGCCCTTTATCAGGCAATCTGTGATGGATGGATGCCATTTAAGGCATTTAATTATTAATTGCATAAAATCAATTTAGGCATTTAATTATGATGCTTTTTTATTTGGAGGGGAAAAATCAAGCCAGATGGTCAATATGTTTATTTAAGAGGTTAACTTTGCTCCATTATATAATTTAATAAGGGCACCAACACATGAATAGTGATGCCTGCCATTTGGATATTCCAAAAAGGAGGTGGTTTGAAAGGTTTACTTCAAGAGAAAAGGTTGACAGTTTTCAATGTAAAATCCAGAATGTGTGTTGAACCTGTTGAGGCCTACAGTACAATGAGATGCATAGACAAGGAGAAATGTTATTCTGAGGCCTGCCACTCAGCTTAATGTTTAATTTACTTAATTTACTAAATAGTTCTATTGACTTCAGTTACTATTAACTCTCTTATCATACCTATTTTGAAAGTTAAATATAGATTACATGTAGGAAGCTGAACAGTACAAACAGGGTTTCTGTAGATTCGTGGTCCTGCAGATACAGGGGGGTTGTGGCATGAGGGGGTCTTTAAACCATCCCTTCAGCACTAAACTCGAGAGCACAGATATTACGGAACTCTGTGAGTTAGAGAGGCAGTGAATGAAGGTGTTAGATATTGGTCCCCTTTCAAGAAGCCCTACCAGCACCTGCTAAACTACAGTATTCTTCCTACAGGTAAACAAAGTCAAACACCAAAAATATGTTAATATATAAAGATTGAAGAGATGGATCAGTGGTTAAAAGAAATAGCTATTCTTCAAGGAAACAAGGGTTTGATCCTCAGCAGCTCCTGGGGCTGTGGAGAGACACTGCCCACTGGAGACTACAAACCTCTGTGGGTCACACCTTTAGTGGGAAGAGCTGCAGAATCTTAGTGACTGATTCCCTCATTAGTTAACCAGTTAAATGAAATCTTTGATAATAATGTTATTAATTGCAGGCAGGTCATGAGCTACTTCTTAGAGTCCAAGTAGGCTTTCTCTGTGGCTTCCTGCAGGCTGTCGTCTCTTGCAGCTCCTTCTTTGATTCACCAAGTTGGATGCCAAGCAGGAAACATACACCTCTCTCTCCCCCTAACAGATCAAAGGGTGGCTGTCCCAGGTGACTCCTTTCCAGGGGTCACCAGAACTGCAGGCTGTGCCTCTTTCCTTAATGTTGAAGCTGCTCCTCTTTTCTGTCTCTCCACCTGGACATGTCCTTTGGATGACCTTGAAACTTTCTGTTGTCTCTTTAAAGACCTTTCTCAAGTCTTGGAATTTCACAACCAAATGTTGTTCCTGGCCTCATACCTATCCTGGGCTCATCCATAACCCTTGTAGAGATGCCTAAGTGAAGATAAAAACCCTATTTCCTTCCCATCCACCCACCAAAAATACGATCCACCATAGTTTTCTTTGGTACAGAAGGAAAAACAGAGAAATCTAGCCTTCATTAGCTTTTATATAGAACTGTAATAAATAAATGAGGCTATAGAGATGGCTCAATCATGAAGTGCTTGCTTTATGAGTATGGGTATCTGTCTGGGTTGGGATCCTCAAGCTGGGCACAGTGGTACGGGGTTTGTAACCCAAGCACAGGGAAGGGAAGCAGAGATTGGCAGGTTCTCAGGGCTAATGATCTCAGGGAGAGACCCTGCCTCAAAAATAAAGTTGGAGAGCAGCAGAGGAAGATCTTCAATGTCAGCCTTTGGCCTCCTCATGCATACACATGGGGCAGCTCTCCCACATACACCCATATACCACACACACAGAAAATAAATTTTCTAGATGATATGTATGTAAATTTAAGGATTAACTATGTTAAACAATTAGTATAATTAGATATAGCACTTATTATTCATATTTAATTTTAAATTGTTTTGAATATGTTTATTTAAATTTAGTTTGTGAAATTTAAACAATGCTACTATATATGCTACTATATATAAATCCATACATGTATACATATACATATATGTGTGTGTATACATACACACATATACATACATACTTGCTCAACTTTTACAGGTATATGCATGGAGTCTGAAATATATCTTTTGAGAATTAACACTAAGTCAATTGCTATTATTATTAAAGATTTTAAAGTAGAAACCTCACTAAAAATCTACTGAAGTTTCTTCTACCATGCCAGTATACCAAATTATTTAAGACACCAAACAATTATGTGTTCTATAAACTCACTGTAGCAAAACTAAAATGAGCCCTGGAATATGGTGGGTATTGAGAGCACAGATCTTGAGATGCCACGCAGTCCCTAGAGGTCAGGCCTAGATGTCTGGGCGGTCACCTGACACCAGCCCCTAGTTAGTGAATCACAATAGTGCAGCCATCTCAGCGCATCTTAGTTGTGGGGTACAGCCTGGGATGACAACATCAGCCAAATCGTACTGTCCTCTCAACACTCTCCCCACCCTGAACCCTGTTCCTAGCTGGTTCTGCAAACTCAGAGTCTGACACAAGGCAGCTCATGTTAAATAGGCAATGCATATTAAATGAAATGGCTACAGTGATGCCGTCTTGTCCTAACTCTACTTTGTGTCTGCTTAGACACGATTCAGCCTTTCACATGCAACAGCCACATTTACCTTGGCAACACTTTTGGAACTGTCCATGACCCTGACCATGGTCCAGACATATTAACCAAAATAACTGATGTTGGTGCAAACTAAAACATAAAACTAAAATTATTAAGAGGAAGTGTAAATCAAAAATAATTGTCATGTGGTGTCTAAAAATACGGTTACACTTTTAAGAATCACATGTTACTTGAATGCCCAATTCCTCATTGATGCAACCTTCTCCCTTGAGTACTGGTTAATTGTGGTTTTTGTCTTTAAAATTGCTGTACCTGAGCTCGGGCACCAAGAGCCTCTGAGGCATGAGCCTGCTCTTGGTCACTGGCTAATAAAAGGATTCATATACTTTTAATTGGCTTAATTAGCATGGCTGCCAATAACAATCTCATGTGTATTATTTCAGTAAACAAAAGAGGGAGGAAGACGAGAGGAGGAGAAAGAGGGAAGGAGAGACTGCTGGAAACACCATGAGCTTCCGTGCCTGGGGCTATAGGACAAGAGGCCTCTCTTCTCTTGATGGTATGAGCTTACATTCTCAGCTTCATGTATTAGCCTGGAAGAGCATCAGCATTCTGACCCACAATACAGCAGTGCTTTGCATTGAAACCAAGGGTTTTTTTTTTTTGTTTGTTTGTTTTTGTTTTTGTTTTTTTATGGTGTGGCATCAACTAACGTTCTAGGCAGGCATGCTGAGCATCCCTCCAGTTTCTGAGGTGACCTGAGCTGCATGTCTGCAGCCATCAGGGCAGCGTTCATCATTAGGCAGAGTTGAAATGAGCCTCATTAGAGTGGACATTTGTAGGACATCTGCACCCAAGAAGGCTCCTCGGAGCTAGAACTGATACAGGGCTCCTGGAGTACGCCATTCTGTCACTGCCAACTCGCCCAGGCTGATGAGCACTTGTACTGGACTTTAGCAGCCCTGCCTGCCAGCCAGTTGTCTCGTAGCAGACTGGGAGCTCAGAGTAAGCAAAGAAAAATCAGCCATCAAACTGAGGAAACCCATATGTTTAAATGGAAAATCTTCAGAAAGGATCTGTCTCCTCTCAGGGTATGCTGTGCTTATGTACAGGTAGAAGGGAAGTATTTCAGACTATGTCTAGTGAAGGAAACTACTGATTTACCTGAACAGGCCTGGTTTCGCAAGAAGTGATAGAAAGAGCTTCACATGGGTGACATCCCTAAGGCCTTAAAGGTGGTCAGGACTCCTGGAATGATGGGAACCACTCAGGCACATTCAGAAGAGAGATAACGGAAGCAGATTTTTTTTATTTAAATAACATTTTTTTCATGTATTTTATATACCTACTGAAGTCCCCCACACACCTCTTCTCCTGCCCACCCTCCCCTCCACCCCGATTCCATCACCCCTCCCTTCCACTCCTCCTCTGTCTCCATTCAGAAGGGGGCAGACGTCTCGTGGGCTTGAACAAAGCATGGTACGTCCAGTTGAGGCAGAAATGGAAGCAGATTTAAATGTCAGCAAAACCAGCCTGATGACAAGGGAGGGAATCCTTTGGAAGAGAATCCACAGATCAGAGGTGCAGGGGCTCATCCCAAAGCTAGTAATCTGAGTAAGCCAACAGGAGCAGGTAAGTGGGGAGGGTGGGAAGCCTGTGGTGCTGCTCAAAGGGGAACTAGCTGTCCTCACTCTCAAACACATACATTCCGGAGCCCTAGCCCCAGTGTTAACAGGTGGGTCTGGTGCTCACAGAGACAAGAAACACGGGAAATAGAACTGTGGTGCCTGGACCAGCTAATGCTCATAGAGAGTCCAATCCATGTATATTCTTGTTCTTATGGGTTCTAGAAAGGCTCCACAGGTCAAGGTACGTTTGATTGTCCTAATGTGTTTTGTAAACACATCCTGCTTCACAAGGGCTGTAGTAGGACAATGCCTCCGCTGAACTGATTGCTGCTGCTGCTGCTGCTGCTGCTGCTGCTGCAGGTCTGGCATTTGAATAAAGGCTGTATGTCCATTGAGAGCTTTCCTCTTACACTCTGTAAATTTACCATTGTTAACCCACAAGAGCATTATCAGCAGTCAGCTGTGCTTTGGCAGAATACAGGGCTGAGCACCCTGAGCAAAGGCCTGCACAGGGAAGGATGCTCTGCTGCAGTGCCTCCCAATGGCCTGCAAGGTATCCATGGAGACTGTGGCTTCCCCCTTTGCAGGGAATAGAAGAGAGTACACTTTCCATCATCGGTAACTATGTGTGAAGGCATAGCAATGCTCAAGATTTCCATTCCACGTCAGAAGCTCTCAGCTCTGAAGTCTGATTGTGCCACTAATGGTAGTAGTGAGTCCTTTCCTCTTTTCTAACTCTATGGGCACAGAGCAACTTATGCATGGCCACCAAGAAGAGAAAGCCATCCACCCAAAGGAGAAAATCTATTCACCTAACCACTAAGGATGCAAATCAAAACCACAATGAGACCTCACTCAACTGCAGTAAGTACAGCTGTCTTCAGAAAGAAGACAACAGGTGCTGGAAAGGATGTGATGAGAAGAGACCCTCACACACACAGCAAATTACACAGTCATTATGGAAAACAGTGTGGGGTTCCTCAGTAAATGTAAAATGAAATTACCACATGATCCAGCGATCCTGCTCCTGGGGATATATGTCCAAAGGAAATAAAATCCGTCAATGGGAGAGACATCTGCAACTCCATGTCTGGTGCAGCAGATTATATTCATAGCAGCCAAGAAATGGGAACAATTTGAACCCACCTAACAAATGAAGTACATGTGGAGCATATGCAGCATGAAATATTATTTGGCCATAAATAGAATAAAATCCTCTCATTTGTGATGTCATGGGTGAATCCAGAGATCATTTTAGAGAATGAAACAGGTCAGCTATATCAAGAATTACCACTTGATTGCCATGTGTGGCAGATGAAGACATTAATCTCATAGAGGACAATGGCATGGCAGTCACCAGAGGCTGGGAAGAGTTTGGAGGGAGGAAGAAGGGACAGGGACAGACTGGTAACTGGACCTCTTATATCAGTTAAGAAAATGCCCCTACAAAAACCCCACAGGCTAATCTGACTGAGGCAATTCCTCAGCTGCAGTTGCCTCTTCCAGAGTTACTCAAAGTTGTGTCAAATTGACAACTGAAGCTGCAACACGAGGCAAAGGGAAAGGCTTTGAGTGCTTCTCTGCAGAGACAGGTGTGTTCAGCTTGCTGTAAACATTGCACAGTGGCTGTATGTGTCAGCATGTCACATGGCTCCCCTTAGCTATCTGTGTATGCATGTTAAAATAGCCAACTTTAAATAAAGGCATAATTTCACTCAAAGCACTACTCTGCTGAGAGTCCTCCATATTTTTGTGGAGCTCTCAACCAAGAGGGTGGTTGGAGTTGAAACAGTGATGTGGAAAGTCTTTATTTCAGGATTTTCTGCTCTAACACGTACACTTACTGAAAATTATGTGCTCAGTATTCCCTTGGTTTCATTTCTAGAATCTCATTGCCAGACACAATTGAAATTCTAGTTATTTCTCCACCAAAACCCACAAAGGCACATTCAAGAGAGCTCACAGAAATTTCAAAGGGAATCCACAGCAATGTGACAGCTAGAAACAGAATCTTTTATGAGATTCCATAAGCCACAGTGCTTGCAGCACCGATGTCTAAACCAATAGCCAAAGAATAATGCACACCATTCTAGATTCATGCTTCAAAACGAGCAAGTTGAACCAGCACTTGAGAGGCACAGGCCCTCTGAGGTCAGCCCTGGCTACAGCAGTGAGATGCTAGCTCAAACAAAACAAACAAACACCAGTTTAAAAAGATTTGAGGTTTCTTTAAAACCATGGGTGACATATAGTGGCTTCATTTTTTTCCACATTGCTCGACACAATGAGAGAGTAGACACACTGCTTCTTAGCTTGTAATATCAGAGTCTCAGCCCTTCTTTAAGGTATTTATAATCTTGAAGGGCTTTTCTAATGATACTTTAAAAAGTATAATTTTAAGTTGAAAGTTAATTGAATCACACACACCAAAGCAATCCTCTTTTTAAGATAAATGTTTGATCAGAAATCTATTTTTCTCTTGGACAGTTAGTGTCCATGTGATTGGAGAATTATTAATAAATTTGAACACATCCATTCTGTGTAAAGAGGCTGAATTGATAACAAAGTCTCTCATAGATACTCAACAAGTCAGAGTGCTAAGAATAAGAGAATGAGAGTCAGGCCTAAATGGGACATCTACATAAATCCACCACTACCCGGGCTCAGAAAATATTGCAGAAGAGTGGTGGACAGAATGTGAGAGCTGGAGGGGAGAGGGCTGTGAGATGTGTCTTCTAGAACAACATGGATGCCACACTTGTGAGCTCACAGCAGCTGCGCTACCTTAAGGCCAGGTAAAACCCCACAATAGCAATGTCCAGAGCCTCCAGTCCTGCACTGCGGAGCTATTGGAAGCAGATCGTCATGGAGGAAGGGAGAGTTATTTTATGAGGATGTGGTCCTGGTGGGTTGCCATGCTCCAGAGGGCAGCCACACAACCATGCACCTGTGGGCAGCATTAACTGGACTTACTGAGTTGTCAAAAATGAAAAAAAGTGAAAAAGAGAGTGTGGTAGTATTGTGTTCCCAAATATTGTGCACCCTAATAAATTATCTGGGGTCAGAGAACAGAACAAGCCACAATATTAAACATAGAGGATAGGCAGTGGTAGCACACACTTTAATCCTAGCATTCCAGAGGCAGAGATCTACCTGGATCTCTGTGTGTTCAAGGATACAGCCAAGCATGGTGACTCACACCTTTAATCCCAGGGATTAATTAATACCAGAAAGGTATATAAGGCGTGAAGACAGAAACTAGAAGCTTTTGGCTGGTTAAGCTTTTAGGCTTTTGAGTAGAGGTTCAGCTGAGACCCATTCAGATGAGAACTCAGAGGTTTCCAGTCTGAGGAAACAGGATCAGCTGAGGAATTGGCGAGATGAGGTGGCTTTGGCTTGTTCTGCTTCTCTGATCTTCCAGCATTCACCCCAATACTAGCTCCAGGTTTGTTTTTATTAATAAGCACCTTTAAGATTCATGCTACAAGAGAGACTTGAAGTTGGACAGGGGTGTGTTGAAAGGGCATGAGAATTAGAGGGGAATGGAGGTAGAAATGATAGTATTTCATTACGTACATGTATAAAAAGTTCTCACAAAGAATTTGAGTCAAAGAAAAATCTAGAAATGATCAGTGTTTGAAAAGAAAATATGTGAAATCTGATGTAAGCTACATCATGACACATCACTTGGTATCCCATAAATACACACAAAATTATGTCTGTATATACCGGCTGAGATGGGGGTATTTGGAGGAGAGGAATATGGATATGTGCAGGTATACTGTACATATATATGTATAACATGTCCAAGAATAGTAAGAATTAAAATTAAAATAAAAGTTTAATTTAAATACTGTAAGGAGACAGAAGGAAGCCTAGGACTCCATGTCTGTCATACTGTGTCTCAACAAACATCAATGAGGAACTAACACAAAATTTTCTCAAGTTCTCCCCTAGAAAATTCCAAATTTATTTTCCAAGGTCAGCACCAGAAAGAATACCACAAAAGAAAGTTGCATATCCATAGACAGGAAGAACAGGCACCAAAGGCCTCAAGAGATACCAGCAAATTGAATCCAACAGTAGCACACTCCACAATGAGTTGCAATTCATCTCTGGTATGGGAACAGGATTTGACATGTGCAAATTTGTAAATGCTCACAATTTTATAAATGAAGAGGACAAGACTGGAGGCCTTGTACCCCTGGTTTCAAAACAGACTACAAAGCTATAATTATCAAAACAGTATGGCTTTTCTATAAAATAGAAAGGTCATTAGAGTGGAGACATGAGAAATCATTACATTTATGCTCAGTTGATTTTATATAAAGATTCTGAGAACACACACACACCGAGGAAATGGTCTTTTCAACCACACTGGAAAAAAAAACTGATTATATGTAGAGATATGAAAATAAACCCTTGTTACACATCCTATGTGAAACACCACCTCACAATGGATTATACACACAAATGTAAAACTTGAAACTAGAAAACTCCTCCAGGAAAGTACAGAGGAAGGCTGAGGAGACAGATGTTCAGTCAGTAAAGTGCCTGATATGCAAGCATGGTTACCTGAGTTTGGCTTCTGAGCATGTGGTGGAACACATCTGTAACCAGGGATAAAAGACTAGGTGTGGCACCACACATCTGCAATACCGAGGCTAGGAATCCAGAGATGGGCAGACCCCCTTGAACTTAGTGGCTGATCAGCCAAATCAATGAATTCCAGATTCAGTGAGACCCTGTCTGTGCCCCAAATAAGGTGGAGAATGGTTGCAGAAGATATCTGATGTCAATCTTCACACATGTGTATATACATGTAAACATATACATATACCACACATAGAGAGACACGTGATGTAGAAGAGAAACCCATGGCTTTGGCCTGAATAGTACTTTTTTATATAATCCTAAAAGCATATAAAATGATATAAAAATTAATAGGTGAGATTATAACAAAGTAAAATCTATAATATAACTGATATTATATGTTTCTCATATGCAGCAAGATAGTGCATTTGTTAGCCAAACCTATGATAATCAGTTAATAGCTGAACTATGTAAGGATTGAAACAATTCAATAGAAAGAAAACAAGTCAAAAACAGGCAAAGGGCCTGATTAGACATATCTAACAAGCAGACACACAAATGGCCAACAGGTGTATGAAAGAATGTTCAACCTGTTCAAGAGATACCACCTATACTTGTTAGGATGGCTCTTGTCAGAAAACAAAGATAACAGAATTTGGAGAAAGGTGTAGAGGCACGTGGATCCTAGCTTACTGCTGACAAGGATGGGGATTAGAGCAATGGGTATTGTCATTACATCACTTTATAGTAGGAGGTGGGACGGAGAGCAGGGGAGGGGGGACAGGGGAGAAGAAGAAAGGGAGTGGGCTTTCTACACTCTAGGGTCTCTTGAGGATAACTGAATTTGGACACTCCAAACCATGTATGAAATGACCTAGTGTCTGCACAGAGCCACACATCTTCTGATGGACTTCAACCTCCCTTAGCTTACTTGTAAAATAATAATAATATATGTGTATATATCCATATATATAACATATATATCATTTACATGGGTATTAGTATAACTAGCATAGAGAAAATATGCTAGCTTTAAAAGGAAAAGCAAACCCTCATTTAAATCCGAAATGGACTTTGAGGATCCATAGAATTTGGATTAGAACACAGGATGATTCCCCTCCACAACTATGACAAAATCCACTCTTCACCAAGTGAGTGCTTTCCCACCATGTAGGATGAATCATCACTCCTGGCAAAGTCAACCAGGAAGACAGTAGATTGTGATATGATATTAAATGAAATGTTGTAAGCTTTCTAGGCCAGAGAGACTCCACCGAGATGGATGGCACATATACACCTAGACTAAGGGGTATGGACAAGGCAGCTATTCTAGCTGGGTCTGTGGCTATGAAGCCTATGGGAGTGAAGCCCAGCATGCCAGACATGCAGACAGCTGGAGCGGAATCCCTGCTCAATGGGGCCCGTCATCCCAGCCACAGAATTCCTCAGACTTGAACAGTTCTGACAAAAGCCATCCATCTCTTTGGCTGGCTTCTGTCCTGCCCTTCTAACACCTTCTCAGACCAATTTAAACAAACAAAAACCTGGGTTCTACTCATCTAGGACAGAGCAGCTGGGCTCCAGAGTGTAGCATCGCACAGGCGAATGACTGGGTTCTTAATTAAGAATCTTCCTAGTGGCAAAGTGCTCATCCTGTTTAATATGTAGGTGACACCATGCTTCAATACGCCTGCTAATTCTCTGCGAGATGTTTAGAGAGATAATGAGGGGATTTATTCCTAGTTGTCCCCCACCACACACAACTCACCTTTTAGACAACTAGGTCAAAGAGCAGAAACACAATTAAATTTCGCAATTCTGGAAGGCCTAATAAAGTTGCACAGAAATAAAACTTAGCTAAGTCTCCGAGCTGGAAGTAAAGGTTTGAGCACACAGTTCATTCTGAAGAGAACACGGTGGCACTCAGTCAAAGAAAACGGAGCACAGGCAGTGGGAAAGGAAACTACAGGACAAAACACAACAGGAGTTTTGCTTTTGCTCCTATTTTCTGAATATTTGCGACATACTTGCTAAATATGATACCTACAAATTCTGATTAAAAAAGAAAAAACGACGCCCACACAGACATTTCCTGTAAAGATGGGATTTATCGTTTTATGGAAGATGGGAGAATTACAGAGAGAATGGCGTATTCTCCAGACTGTTTCTCTATCTCTTTCGAGTGAATCAAGACTCCTCTTTCTCTTCATCCTTCTAGCAACATGTCAGGAGCAGATGGCATCTTATTTGTTGGACAAAGTGGCCATCGGGACCTCTCTGTTTGAATGCCAACTGTCTTCCTTCTGAACCAGCTTTTCTTTCCATGCCTTCATGGATATAGATGTACCCCTGATGACCTTGGGCCTCTGTCTCCTACAGTCTAGAGCAGCAGTTCTCAACTTTCTAATGCTGTGAACCTTTAATACAGTTCCTCATATTGTGGTGACCCCCCCAACCATAAAATCATTTCATTGCTACTCCATAACTGCAATTTTGTTATGAATTGTAATGTAAATATCTGGTATGCTACCCAAAGGAGTCATGACCCATAGACTGAGAAACACTGGTCTATAGAGACGAGACCTCCTTGCAAGTCCCTGACACTGAGGGAGAATCTGAAAAAGGAGCAATTTAAAAAATCTGGTGTAGTACCCTGGGCTTAATAAGTGGCTCAAAACTATTGCCCCCTGCAGGCCTAGAGGGGTGATAGGAGGAGGCTGAGGTGTACAAACAACTTGACCAAGAAGGAGCAGATGAAATAAAATCAATGCTAGCCAGCCCTGCTCTCTATCCCTGTCTCTGGCTGATGTTCTCATTGGCTTCCACTAGCTGCAGGAGACATTTAAAGGATATGCCTGAAGAAGCACATGACACAGGCACTCTGTCCACTGAGCAAGTTCAAAGAGGAAACATCTACTGCAAGCAACACTCAGTTTTCAGTCTAGAGAGAAGGAGCTGTGTCCCTCTGTTAGAGGATTATTAGATTAGCTAACAAAAACATAGAAATCTGAAGTCCTAAATTCAGAGAACAGATACATTTTAGAGTATCGTCCCACACTGAATTGGGGAAGGTATGAAGTATTCCTTGCTATTTATCAGAAATTCACATTTTACTTGGTGCCCTGCATTTTCTCTGACAAGCTTCCTCCTGAAATTGTTGTTTCTGTTCCAAGGATGAGAGCGCACTGAGCTCCTGACAGGCTGGCATATTCTACTCAGGGTCAAGCCTGTGAGTTTCCTATTTTTTCCCATCATTTCCACTGTCACTGTTGGTTCTCCCTCTTAAAACAATGTTTCCATTTCTGTTCATCCTGTTCTGTAAAGACCACCTCCACTGGCTTGGTAGCCCATCGAGGTAATCTGCATATTGACTTCCTTTTCATAGACATACATTTTAATAAAAGCATTAAGTCCAGCATTATGCAAGTCTAAAGATTTCTCACCCATCTCTGAGCACAAATGGGACCCAGGAATTTTACAAATGACCCCTCCTCTGAGAATCTACTGTAAACTTCCTTGGGATTCTCTGGAAGCAAGAGAGGCCACAGTCCCATAGCTTTCCAGGATTGTAGCTTATTGGTGAAATTATTAAGGCCACTCCACGTAGTTAAAGGGAGGTTTATTTTGTGGGGTAACTTACAAGTGAAGGGATAGGTAACAGAGTCTGGGAAAGGCATGGCACAGTCTGGTGGTGTTCTCTGGAGAACTCTGCTCCGTCTACCTCTAGTGTCCAGGGTCCAGGAACTAAGAGAGCCCATGCATCTGGAACCTGGTCTTCAGCATCCTCTCTCAGCCCTGCTTGTATGCATGACCATTACCGAAGCCTCAATGGGGATTGAGCGTCCAGGTCAAAGCTGGAATGGCTACCCACTACATCTCCCCGTTTTGTCTAAATAAGAAGGTTCTAACCTAAGACAAGGCTATATACAAAGGAATGGTTATCAAATATTGTCCAGGAGTAATGAGGGATAATGACCTAGATAAGATGGAACTACAAAAATGCGAACAATATCAAGCAAGAAACACATACTAAAATCCAGGGAAGTCTAGAGCATAGGTAAATGGCATGTTACAAAGATCATTCCAAAAGGTGTCCTATCCTAAAGAACCTGAATCTAATATCTAATGTTCTATCTAAGATATTATATATATTAAGTTGTAACTATAATTGCTGTATTCAATTCCATCAAAGAACCTGAGAAGAAATATAATGGTACCTGAGAAATGGAAGATGGATGTTCTGTATGTTACGTGTGTTGCTCTGATTGGGTAATAAATAAAACACTGATTGGCCAGTAGCCAGGCAGGAAGTATAAGCAGGACAAAGAGAAGAGAATTGGGGGAAGTGGAAGGCTGAGGCAGAGAGACCTGCCAGCTGCAGCCATGACAAGTGAGATGTAAGGTACGGTAAGCCACGAGCCATGTGGCAACTTATAGATTAATAAAAATGGGTTAATTTAAGATAGAAGAAGGAGATAACAAGAAGCCTGCCACGGCCATACAGTTTACAAGTAATATAAGCATCTGAGTGATTATTTTATACATGGGTTGTGGGACTGCGGGGCTTGGTGAGACCTGGAGAGAAGCTCTCCAGCTACAGTAGCTGTTATCTGAGGAAAGTCACCTTTCTGATGGATGGTGTGGGAAGGTCTTTGACTCGCTTTTGTGACCTGTAACCATTCCTTACCTTGTTCATAGTGGGGGATGCTGGGGTTGAATAGGGCTCTGGTGGCCAGAGCTGGATGGAGAAGGTAGAAGTGATGGAATATCAGGTCCAAAGCTGTGTCCGTCTGTCTCTCCAGCCAGTGTGCCCTCTTGTTTGTTCCCATCTTTCATGGCCCGCCCTCTTTTCCTCCTGCATGCTCCCTCTTCCTCCCTCTCCTCTCTTCTACTTTTCTCTTCTGCCACACTGATCTTCCCAGAATCTTCACACCTGTAATTTTCACTCCTCTTCACACTCATTTGCTTGCTATAGCCTTCCCCAACCATCTCCTTTAAAATAGCACTCTCATTCCCTAACCTATTACCTTGGCTTTTTATTGGGGCACAAATTACTCATAAAATTAAATAAATTTAAAATTAAACAAGGATGCTATGTCTTGACCCAAGCACCATTTTCATTCTCAATGAACTCAATACCAAGAAGTGAGAATAATTTCCTACCCCAAGAAGATGGGATTTATACCAATTAGATGCCAAATCAGTTATTACAGCTGTATAATTCCAGGCATGAGACTTTGAAAAATTATCTCTTATAATACATTTTATGTCACACAGGGGTGTGTAAATGAACATAACTCAAAGGTGATCCACCTTTCAGAGCATAAGTGATTGCTTAAGTCAGTGAAAATGTGATGTTCACAAAGAACATGGGATGTTCAGGGGAAGGACAGCAGAGCAGCAGTCTAGTAGGGTTCTACAGACTCAGGGTGGGTGGGAGCATCTGTCTGTCCAAATCATTTCACGTGAAGGCTGTGACCCAGACACTGAATCCCAAAGCAGGCAAGCAAGAACTTGTAAGAGAAAAAAAAAATGAAGTGTTGGGGCCTTGCAAAATTCCCTCATCCACACTGGCATGTCAACTGGTATGGTCCTTATGCAGTTCTTGTTTAGGCAGAGATATTGTTAAGAATTCACAACCCTAACCCTAACCCTAACTGAGTGTAGCTTCCCTGTCATGTCTAGTGACATTATTTAGCACCAGATATCCTGGTCTAATATGCATGAGGGAAATCTCACAAGGTCCTGCCTTAGATGAAGTGCTACAGAGACAAACCCTCTTATAGCTCATACAATCCCAAGTGATCAGCTTGTGTAAGAACAAAGCCACGGAGCCAGCCCAGGTGTCCAACAGCAGAAGAATAGATGAGCACAGGACATACACCTACACAATGGCATTCTTTTCAGTTATAAAGAATGACATGCTGCTTGTAGGATAGGAATGCAAATGGAGATAATCAGATTAAGCAAAGGAAGACAGTCTCAGACAATGTATGTTCTTTCCCCCATTTTGGGGTTCTAGATCTCATACAGCTACCTAAAGCATATGTGCTTGGGTTAAATAAAATGAATTTTTCTATAGGAACAAACAGGCCTAATGGGAGGGAGAGGGTTGAGAAAGGGATGGGGTGGAGGAACTGGGCAGGGGATTCACTCAATATGTAATATATTCCAGTAAGAAAACTGACTTTAAAAGTGAAAAATCATCCACTTTAGAAAAGCCAAATTTAAAAACTCCAGGTGAAAGAACTCACTTTTTCCATTCGTGGTTGTTTTTACACCTTATTCCAAGGAATAAAACAGTAAAATTTTGGGAAGTCAAAGAGTCATCATATTTCTAGGCACTCAGCATGACCAGTAGAGTCTTGTTTTGCTGACTTAGAAATTGATTCTGCAAAGTATATTTAGTAGCTGTTAAGAGTATGCTGTGTCTAACAGTATCTGATATGACTTTTGACTAAATTTATATCAATATGCTATGTATTTGGCAACAGACCATATTTTTAAAGAGTTACATCGAATGTTTTATTTCCTTCTGATGATGAGATGGTTAACATTTTGGGTGGTGGTAGAATGACTGATGACATCATCTATGAACTAATCAAAAGAAAACCAAGACCCTCCAAACTGACTTCTATTGAAATTAATTTTTAATAACTGCTTGGTTTGTATCACTACTTCCCAAATGCTAATTAATTCTAACTCTAAACTATGTAATTATAATACTTCTGCTGAAATACAAATTATCTGATGCCCTGGGTGAAGGAGTTAGACTACATTTCGTGTTCCACTCAATGGAGGAAACGTGCTGTTTCCTCGACCGTGGAATCGTGGGATCCACACAGCACCGACTCCCACCCCCAGCCTCTCACTTTCCTTCCTTTCCATTTAGCAGGAAGACAGACCAGGTTGACAGTTGGCATCCAGCAGACTTAATGCCTCTTTCCATGGGGTGGTGAGGAACGGTGGCCTGCCAGGTTATTTTTGGCTGGGTACCGCAGCATGGGGCCTTCAGCAGCCTTCATTCAGTCAGTGGCCTTAAGTGGCAGCCCCTGTACCTGCAGAATGTGAATTGACGTTGCCATGAGACAGAACAACTCTTCCTGGTTCTGTCAAAATCCATCTTCTCTGTGAGTAGGCAGGGTCAGGGAAGAAACCCCAGTAGGTGCCTGGGAGATGATGGGGGAAGGGAGGGACTGTACAGTGCCCTACGGAGTGGGAGAGACTCCAGGGGCTTTACCTGCTAAAATGGCCCATACAAATCCCCCTGTCCTTTGTC
The DNA here is from genome assembly GCF_004664715.2 of Peromyscus leucopus. Classification (NCBI taxonomy): domain Eukaryota; kingdom Metazoa; phylum Chordata; class Mammalia; order Rodentia; family Cricetidae; genus Peromyscus; species Peromyscus leucopus. The sequence continues at coordinate 1,345,683 of NC_051073.1, read as the reverse complement.
TCTTAGAACCCAAACAACCCTTGCAGGATGATGTAACGTATTAGGTCTCTATGTCCTTAGCTGTCACAGATGGACCTGAGAGAATCGCTCAGCCCCTGTGTGTGTGTATGTGTGTGTGTGTGTGTGTATGTGTGTTGTGTGTGTGTATGTGTGTTGTTGTGTGTGTGTGTGTGTGTGTGTGTGTGTGTGTGTGTGTGTGTATATGTGTGTGTGTGTGTGTGTATTGTGTGTTTGTGTGTGTGTGTGTGTGTGTGTATGGTGTGTTGTGTGTGTGTGTGTGTGTGTGGTGGTGTGTTTTGTTGTGTGTTGTGTTGGTGGTGGTGTGTGGTGTGGTTTGGTGGTGTTTTGTGTTGTTGTGTATGTAGAGGCAGAGGACAACCCTGGTGTCAGTAAGCCCCAGGCTCCCGTCTGTCCTTACCTCCTCAGTGCTTGGATTATAAGTACGTGCAACCACATCCAACTGTTTTACATGGCTCTGGAAAGGAAACCAGGTCCTTATTGCTTTCAAAAAAGCACTTTACCCACCGACATAACTTCCCAGCCCCTTACTCTTTAACTTCAAATTAGAAATAAGTTTGTTTAATTAAATAAAATTCTGTAAGTAGCATTGCTAAAAGCTGGATTCATAATATTCATATTTATCTCTCTTCCCATTTTCAGTGTTAACATGCATTAAAGCTCATCTACCTATAGCTTTAGCAAGAGTGAAGTATGGCTCTGTATGTAATAAGGAAAAGCACATAGGAGTCTTAAGAGAAGCCACAATGATTCTCACCCATGTTCTCTTTGGGAGTCAGTTCTTCCATGTTACTGTGAACTGACATGCAGGTACCTAAAACATAGCTCCTGAGATAAAGGAGACTGGTCAGAAGTGTGGTGTCCAGGCAGTCAGGGCTGACTTCCAAGCTCTGCTCATGGGCAGTCTCTCCCTGGTGCCTATTCTGGTTTGGTTCTGGGTTCAGCCCAGTAGCCTCTCTCTTAGTTACCTATTTGGCCCAGAATATAACTCTGAGTGCTGAGCTTTAGCTTTGATGTCTCCTCTAGACTCCTAACTTGTAGGAACAGTGAGGGAGTACACCCAGACTGCCAGAGAACAGTATGGAGGAGCTATGGAACCTTAATGATGGGTGTTAGTAAGTGCATGTGAATTACTAATATTCTGATTTAGTAGGACTCTGTGCAAACATTATAATATGGAGAGGGTATCATGTTTGCATTCTAAACCCTTTTCAAGAGTCCGCAAATACTGGGACATCCTGCTTCAGTTTTCAGTGAGAACCAAGCTCAGGCATTAGCTCACATGTAGAAGCCAACTTATCACTTATCAGAAGGCCATATACAACACCATGCATGTTTTCAAACAAGGATCTGCCTTATCTGTGTATAGTCACCACCCCAAATCCACACAAAGACTTAACTTAATTACATTTAAAAAAAGGAAGTCCATTCATTGCAGTATTTATGAATCAGATAATTAAAAATATGTCCAAGTAACCTTCCATTTTCCTCTTTCTAGATGTATTTATACACAGACTGTGAGTTTTTGTGTTGGTTGGCCGGGCTATAGAGTCTAGCTACTTAATCAAATTCTAATCTAGGTATGCCACGGTGAAGTATTTTGTAGACACAGAAAACAACTGTAATCAAACAACTTTATGTAAATGTGGTCAGCCTGAACAAGAGAGGCTGGTCTCATCTAGTCAGTCAGTTGAGTATCTCAAAAGCAGCAGCCAGAGCTATGTTCTGAATATTTATTTCCCACCAAAGCACATGCTGAAACCTTCACCACAGATTAGTGGCCCAAAGGAGTAGCCTTCACAAAAGAGACTAGAATGAGAGCCCTGTCTTCTTCTTCGACTATCTGAGGACACCAGGAGTATCACAGGTGAACCAGGAAGTAGCCCTCACAAGAGTCAGCCTGTAGCATCTCAAAACCAAGGACTACCATCAACAACAAAATGGAATACATATTTTTATGCTTCTACTGGTTTTTAAGGAAGAAGAAAACCAGGGCACTGACACTAAAATTGGAATGGATAAGGAGATCAGAAGTGTGTACTGGAGTACAGCAAAGAGCTGTATGTGTGTGCACACATGAGGACCAGTATGGGCAGCTGGGCTGCCGCTCAGAAAGGCTAACGAAGCAGGCGACTTAAAATCTCTCCTCCTTTGTTTTTACACTGACCATACAAGCTCTGCCACATGTTGTTCTCAACCAGAGGCCATTTTGACCTTCAGGGAACACTTGACAATACTTGTAGCCACCTTAGGGGCCCACAACTGCAAGTAGAAACTAGGGAGTCTTGACATCTCATGATGGAAGCAAGGGGTACTACTACAAATTTAAAAATTCATGAGAAAATCCCATACCTCCCTCTCTTACAGCAGAGAATCATCTTGCCCAAAATGTCAAAGTGTTGACCTGTGAATCCTTCTCTAGGACTGAAGCCCATAGGCAGTGTGTGCTTCCATGGGTGAGGGGACAATTAAACTGAAGAGAGAGGGAAACTCAGCGTTAAAGCATCGGCCACTGGAGCAGTGAGGAAATAGGAAGCAAGTCCAAAGAAAGAGGCAAATGTCATTCTGCCCTTAGGATGAGAGCTAGCAAAGAAAGGCCACCCACTCACTGTCACGTGCCAATTCCAATCAGCAAGAAGAGACCCTGCAATGCAATTTGTTCTACTTGATTATAGCTCATTTGATTCAGAGTCCATGTTTATAATGATCAAGTGCAAATCCTACAAACTGTGTTTAACAAGAATGTGGTGTCCATTAATGCTTCATTAATTTGATTTCCTCCTTTAAACAGAAACTGTTGATAACTAAATTCAAGCCATGCCATGTCTTTGGGCTTCAGTTCTTCAGTCTTACAGTAGAGAGGTTCAGAGTGGACTTGCACGCCCAGCTGATCTAAATGGATGTCCAGAGGAGAGTCTGCGCAAACCTGGTAAATACTCAGTGCAAGAGAAAGTCATCTTTTCACTTCCAACTTTTGACACCAGAGCCTACAAACATGTGGCCAAACCATCTTTAGATCCAGACATTTGATAACATCCCAGTAAGATATTTTGTTTTGTTCAAGACAAATCACACATGCTACCTTCTTATGTTTGTTCATTTTTCATTTCTTACTTCTTGTCTTTTTTAGCAAGGAAAAATGCCTGTGGTGCATCTGCCAGGGATTGTGAATTTCAAGGTGTAGTGTAGACTTGAGCATATTCCTTATAATTGTCCTATGACATAAAGTTAACCACTAGCAACATAACATTCAATAAGCAACAGACACTGATGGGCAAGCACATTGCTCTTTATTTGTTTGTTTGTTTTTAGTAAATTCATAGATTATTTTATTCATAGGAGGTTAGAATGATTCTTTACTGTGGTCCTCAAGAGGAATCTTGTTCTCTGCAGTCCTGGCTGACCTGGGATACTTGCTCTTCAGTCTGCATCAGCTGAGACTGTTTGTCAGCACTACCCAGCTTTGAAGGACACTGTGAGCTTTTAGTGTAAGCAGCCAGGCAAATCTCGTGAGTGCCAACTCTTCATCTTTTAAGCATCAGTAGCACAGAAACAACTACTATCCTCTCAAGTTCAGTAAATACATAGGTTACCACATTTAGTGGTCTCAGTTGTATATTCAGTTGAGATCACATTCCCAATTGGTGCAGGGTGGGCATATGGCTCCAGTGGTCACTGGTGCTGTTGGGGTGACCTTGGAAAGGGGATGGGGAGGAAGTCTTTGGGGCTCCAATAGCCACACATTGCTGGTTTTAAGGTCATAATTCACATAGTGTAGGAAACTCTTCACTAGAGGGTAAGAGACCAAGGCTCTCAGGAAAGCCTTTTATTTTTATTAGCTGTGTGTGTGTGTGTGTGTGTACATGCATGTGAAGGCCAGAGGATAAATTCATAAATGCCATCTACTTGTTTGTTGAAGCAAGACAAAGTAAAATGAAATAAAATAGAAATGCACAGTTTCTATTTGGCCATGGAACAGTCAGTCAGTCCCTCAGAAGCTTCTTGTGTGAACAATCAAGGCTTATTTTACAATATGAACTTGAATATAACAAAAAAAACAAACTCACACTATTTAAAGTAAAACAGTCTCTTAGTGATACTCTGAGATACCCCTCTTTTCTTCCCTTGCAGGTGGCTCTGGCCTCTGGCCTTGGTGACCTTTGCTTAGTTTTCCCAATTTCTGTTCCTGGTGGTGATCCTCCATTCACACACTGTGTGGACCTCATTTCCTAGACTCTTCTAGCTCCACTTCCCTTCAGACACAAAGGTGGACTCCTCCATGTCTTCCAGTGCAGGATTTTGCACAGATCTTTGCAGTACCTCCTATCAACAATTATAGCTTTCTCTGCTTCAGCACAGGGTCCACTTTACAGCTCATTGACTCATAGACACCTGCTGAGCTGCCTGTGACAAGACCATACTCACCTGCTGGACAACAGGACAAACCTCTCCCAGTATCTATCTCCTTGATGCATAGCCAGCCAATCTCCACAGCAGAGCACCTTGTGAATCCAAGGCTGCTCACAAATGCATGGCAGAACCCTGCTGAGAGCAGAACCACTACCCAACTGAGCACAGCCTTAACTGCCAACCAACAGAATGTGAGCTATATATCAACATCTGTTGTTGGAAGGTGCTTAGTACACAATAGATAATAGAGAAACTCAGAAGAAATCCAATGCAAACATTTCACAGTGTAATTTTTATGTTACTGCTAAAGACACAAAGCAAATAGGAAGTCTACCTTGCCTCTAAAAGAGGGACTGTATGCAGGCCTGAGATATACACCTGTGTGTGCCTCTCCTTTCCTTCTCCTAAAGACTGTACTCCCCTGAGCTGTGGAGACCTAAGCTTTTAATCAATCATCTCCAGACAGGCCACTGTGCCAGAGAACAGGGCTGATGCCATGCTTTCAAACTGGCATGGCTCCATTTGAAACTCAAGTCAAAAGCAAAGCGAAGCCATTTGGCATGGCATTGAGATGGTGCCATGACTAGGACCATAGTATTCTGCAAACTTCTGGGGTGATTTTACAAATTATAGTTATTGACTTTATAGAGATCTTCAGGATACTGGCATAGCTACAGCCACAGTCCTAGTTAATATTTGGTGGGGAAATACAAGGATCCATTTGCTTGTGTCTCAGGCTTGTCATCCAGTTACTCAGGGGCTGAGACAGAAAGATCACAAGTTCAAGTCCAATCTGGCCATCTATATAGCTCAAGGTCAGCTTTGACAAACTGTCTCAAAATAAAAAAAAAAAAAAAAGTGGAAAAAATGGGAGGGAGATAGAGCTGGCACTCAGTGGAAGAACACATGCCTAGTGTGTGCAAGGCCATAAAATCAATCCCTAGTGCAGGCAATAAAAATAATAGTAAATAATAATAATAAAATCACATCAGTAAAGATTTTATTATGTGCTAGAATTTTCCTCCTCCTTTTATGTGTCTCAAATAAGGCATAAAAAAGAAACACAAAGCAAGACTTGCTCTATAATTTAAGAACATGGCTACCAAAATGGAATCGATTTTTAATATTAATCCTTGGTATTGTGTTATGCATGGTTAGATTGTATAAATCATATTTATAGATAGACAATGCATAGCCAGTGCTCTATATTTCCGAGCAGGGTGCTGATGAGTCATCCCTTCCCACTGTATACTGGATGGCATCTTTCCTTGAGAGAAAGAATTGCTTTGCTAGCCTCCACATATCAATGACCCTTCTCTCTGTGTCACATGGCTGATAAATTTTGCATGTTCACTCCTCTCTCCAAGGAAGGGTTCAGTTGTTTCAAGTCCCAATGTCCAGGGGCTGCTTGTGCAACTCGTCCCCCAAAGCTTCTCCCATATTTAGGATGCTCTTGGCCTTTGCTCTCACCTGCTGAGTTAGCTGTCACTGTTTTCAGAATTGCAGATAAAAGAGGAGAAAGTGACCACCATCAGCCATGTTCACAGAAGCCAGAATCCTCACAAGATGACTGAAGTCATGCTTTACTTTTGGTGATATGAAAGTTTCTGTTTTTAGCCCCTCCTCTTGGCAAAGCTTTCTATGACTCACCCTTGGGAGGTCCACCCTGTGCACTGATGCTCAGAGGCATCAGCATATATCCAACCTCAGATCTTCAGGCTTCCAACACAGAGCATGCTGGGTTCTTAATAGCGTAAATAGATTTTGTCTTTATATGAAGATAATACTTTCAGTAGTGATAGCTTATATTCATTAAGATCTGCTTTCAGCCTTCCAATCATTCCACTACCTTTCAAATTCATGCACAGCAAATATCCCAGACTCAGTACTCAGTAAACCAAAGGAGAGTCTGTGTCTGGATCCCTCGGAGACCAGTCCCTTCTTTCTATCAAAAGATAGAGTCATTTCTCTCACCCTAGCTCTCACCTGACCCTGATTTTGCCAGGTAAGAAATCTCAAGTTAAATCCCAAAGCTTCAGTGAATTTTTTCAGTATAAATATAAAAGCTTGTATAATATTGCAGACAGGGCTTTCAGTTTGAAAGACTTCATAATTGGCTGCAGAGCCTACCCTTCATACAGCAAAGCTTTCTTTCATTATAAAACATCAGAGAAGTGGTAAATCTTGGCCACCTATTCCCCTGGGACCTTCTTTCTTCCCCATCTGTAGGAAGAAGGAAATGGACATTGTTTTACCTGGAAATCATAGTAAGAACACTCAATCAGGATTGTAGACCTGCCTTGCCATTTTCTCTCCCCTTCCCTCTAGCAGTTCTTGAAGGAACAATTTCTCTGTCACTGACAAATGCTTTAATTCTGAAAGTGCTGTCATTCCTGAGAACTGCCTTCCTCCTGAGGAAAAAATAAGAACCAGGTATAACATCAAACACCCCAGACCCACTTCTCTGCTGCTCCCTGACTCAGCCTCAACAGCAGCTTTCACCACAACAATACCCTAAAATGTTCTAGAATGTAGATATGTTGAGATACAAATCCAGTAAAAAGAAAGAGCTCACGCTTTTCCACGTGAGGCCATCTTTTAAAAATCATCAGCCTTGGCTGCATGTGAAGCATCTCTCAGACATTCTCCTCCCTCTGATTACAGCAGTGAGCAACAGGATAGGTTAAAAACTGTTTGAAAAAAAAACATGAACAGAGTTCCTGGCCTCTCACTGACCAGTCATCTACAGTAAGTGGTCCACTGGGAGCTAACTAAAAGAACAAAGAACTTAAAATCACATCTCTTTGTCTTGACATTCCTCATACAAAGATGGTCTTTCCTCTATTGGAAACCCAGGACATTCACAACAAGAAACTAAAGTCTCCATCAGGAGAAGCCAGCACTTCTTCCTCACTTTGTGCCCTGTCTTCTCTCCAGCGCCCACAATGTCTCCCGATCTGTGTTTCTACTACATGCCTCCTATTTCTGCCACTCTTCTGCCATTTCCCAGGCTTCTCCACCCCACCATGAGCTTCCCCATGCTTCCTTGGACCTTGACCATTTCCATTTCTATGACTCACTAGCCCTGCCACACCTCTTCAGAATACAAGATTACACTGCAGATGTGGTCACTTCTTTCCAGCTGCAATACCTCTGTGCCCATTTCCCCACGTGTAAAAATGCGATGGTTTGTTATGTGCTGAAGGTCATACTGCCTGCACCTGCAGCCATACCACTTGACTGAACTCTGCCTCTCTGTCTCCTGGGATGTCTCCCAGTTCAAGGGCCCATGCTCAATGATTCATTTTGGAAAACTTAATTCAGGATGCTATCTTCTAAGAAGCTAGAATACCGGAAGTGATAACATGCTGTAATCATATGATTGTTTCTTCTGTCCCAAGAACACTAAAGCCCCCCGTGTTTTGTCACAGCCCCTCTGTGTTACAACCTGGGGTGCAAAGTCCTTATCATTGTGTCCCTTGCCAGATATACTGACAATGTCTCAGTGAATTTGCTTGGGGAGGAAGCCATCAAAGGTGATCTACCAGAAGATTAAAGCCCAAAAATTCCCAATTAGCCTCCAGAGAGAGAGGGAGAGAGTGAGTGAGTGAGGAGAGAGAGAGAGAGAGAGAGAGAGAGAGAGAAGAGAGAGAGAAAGAGGAGAAGAGAAAGAGAGAGAGAGAGGGAGGGGGAGGAGGAGGAGGGTGTGTAGCATGAATCTTAAAAGTTCTTATTAATAAAATCAAACCGAGAGCCAGGTATTGGATGAAGCTGTAAGTTCAGAGAGACAGAACAACCACAGTTACCTCACCTCGCTGGATCCTCAGTTGGTCTTGTTTCCTCAGACTGGAGGCCTCTGAGTCCTCATGCAGAATGGGTCTCAGCTGAACTGTGCTAGAAGCCTGAATGTTTAACCAGCCAAATGCTTCTAGTTTCTGGTCCTCACGCCTTATATACCTTTCGCTTTCTACCACCACTCCCTGGGATTAAAGGCTTGCTTTCTGGATTAAAGGCGTGAGTCACCATGCCTGTCTGTATCCTTGAACACATGGATTTCTGCCTCTGGAATGCTAGGATTAAAGGCGTGTGCTACCGCTGCCTATCCTTTATGTTTAATGTTGTGGCTGCTCTGTCTCTGACCCAGATAAGTTTATTAGCATGCACAATATTTGGGGAATACAATACCACAGAGGTGTGGGCAAAGGAGTTTACTCCTTGTCTCCAAAATGCTCCTGCCATCAGAGTATAAATTCAGTAATGTCATGGAAACACAAGTGGCTAAGTTAGATGAAGTCTGGCCATGTGTGTTCTAGAGAAAGAAATCATTTAGTTTGCTTGCTTTATAAGATGAATGGAGAAATATCTGCTAGTAGATGCTAAGAAAGAGCAGGGAAATGAGAGGGAATTTATTGTTTCAGCACATTATAGAGACAATAAATGATACTTGCTGTCTTGACTTAATAATGATTAATGTCTTCAGATGCTTGTGTGTGAAAATAATCAAAAATAATTTTCTTTATATCATGTTACACAAATGTTTAACTATGTATAATATAGAAATCTGTATTTTAGATATTTTACATTTTCTAAATCCATTAAGATGGTTCTTTCTTCAGTTTCTTTATTAAATTTCCAAAGCATAAAGCATATCCAATGTACTAGTATTAAAAAAAGAAATTAATCTAGCCACATGTGCAGCTCTCTATCATCCACACATCCACCCACTCACCCATCCACCCATCCATCCATCCATCCACCCATCCATCTGTTCATTTATCCACCCACCTTTCCATCTGTCCATCCACTCATCTGTCTACCTACCTACCCATCGTTTTATTCATCCATCCGTCTATCCATCCAAACATCTACTAATTTAATCATTTGTTCACCAATTCACCCATCTATCCATCCATCCATCCATCCATCCATCCATCCATCCATCCATCCATCCATCCATCTATAAATCCATCCATTAGTTTGTGCATCCATTTGCACATTCACCCATTCAGTCAACCTGTGCATACATTCTTCCACTGGCCGCTCATTTTCCCTTCCATTTAACTAAGTCTGGAAATAAAGTGTCACCTTATCTAAGTGATTACGGCATCATATCACTTCCAATATTCTAACTTCTTAGAGGACAGCATCTTGAATTAAGTTTTCTAAGATGAAAATCTTCAATTAGCTTTTATGTTAAAGATTTTATTTATTGTTTGTTTGTGAATGGTTGTTTTATCTGCATGTGTGTATGTATGTACATTGCATGCATATGGCACTCAGGAGTCCAGAAGAGAGTCTCAGGTTGCCTGAAACTAGAGTTATAAACAGTTTTGAGGGGCCATGTAGGTGCTTAGAACTGAACTTGGGTCCTCTGTTAGAGGAGCAAGTGATCTAACTACTGAGACATTTTTCCAGCCCCTAATTATTTTGATATATATTTCAGTTACTGATCCCTGCCAAATCAGAAATTATGATCTTATTTTAAAGCATTTTGTACTATTTTAAAATTGACTTGAAAGAACTGGTATCAGCTTCACTGCTATGAATTATCAGAACTTCAGGAAATAAAAAGCAAAGCAAAATATCAAAGCTTTGCATTAAAAAAAATCAACATTGAAACAGGCAACTGTATGGTTTTTATCCCTTGAAATTAGGGTATTCCCAAGTTAGAGTGTAAAAATTTTTTATGAAAATTGACTTATGACTAGAATAGAAAATTTGACCCCAGGTGGCAAAATCAATTCAAATTCTTTTTGACACTTTCTAACCTTGGAATTTCTCCAGGAGCAAGTAGCTGTATAAAGACGATATTCTTGGATATTAATTATTTCTAGTAGTTTCCATTGGGGAAAAAAGTCAATGTCATTTGTGACAGTGCAGAAGAAAGTCACACTTTTTCCTCCTCTCATCTATAAAAAGGGGGGAAGTGGAAGATTGACTAGAAAATGCACATGTCTTCAGCATAGCTGAAGGGAGCCTCACCATCAGTAGCAGACTCAGGGGGATGACAAGAGCAGACCAACCTCAGGAGGAAACCTGAGGCCCTGAAGGCACCTCCCCAGCACTCACATTCCTGCCGCAGGGCAGTGGCACTCATCATTAAGTGTTCATGGTTATGAATATACTTCATGCCTGCTATCTTAAACAATGCTCCTTCCTTCTGCCCCTACCCCCTTCCTTTTGCCCCAACTCCCTTCCTCTCCCTCCCTTCCTTCTTTGCTCCTTTCTCTCTTATTCTTTTTGTTTGCTTTTATTGACAGTGTCTTGTTGACCTGGAGCTCACTGTGTAGCCTGAAGCTGGCCTCAAACTGAAGACTTGGTCTCCTGCATCTGGGATTTCAGATGAGCACAACCATACCCAACATGGTTTGATATTCCTTTTATTTAGAGATAATTTATCTTACTTCCAGGACAGTAATACATGGGAGTTATGGATCACTTAAAACATATCTATCATGTTACTCCATACCTTGACATAAGGCAGTTAACCAGATTGTTTTCTGTAGTAAGTCAGTCAGTGGTATCTGCCATCTGTTATTCTCTGATGTCAAATGGTAGATGGATAACATGACCTCTCCCAATATTACCCAGAGATACTTAGCATTTAAATTGGGTTTCATAATATATGTTGAATAATCTAGAAAAGGATAGGAAACACAGAGCTCTGGCTTGGATCAGAGAAGAGACTTTTGTACTTATCTTGGACATATATGACATGAGTCATTTCTCCAAGAGGTAGTCATCTTTACTAGAGTGTAAAAATCTGTGAAGCCAAGTTCCTGGATTCCTGCTGACCTGAGATCCACTTCTTACCTCATCTGAATATTCAAACACTCTCTGTACAGAACTATTCTCATTAATAAAATGCATACCTGAATGCCGCACATCTTACAGACCTGAGGAGAGTTAAATGAGATGGATGCATCTCATCTTGAAGGCATTGGAGGAGAGTTAAATGAGGTGACACATATTAAAAGCTCAGAGCTGAGCTTAAGAACAAGGTAAGTGTTAAAAAACAAAGCACTTGCTTTCTCTCTTTTCTATCTGTCTTTGTCTATTTGTTTTGTTTTTGAGGCAATATTTCATTTGCCTAGGTGATGTCAAGTTTACTATATATCCCAGGCTTGTCTTGATTCTCCTGCCTCAGCTTCTGAGTGCTGGGATTACAAGTGTAAGCCATGACACCTGGCCTCTTCTTTTTTATAGGATGCAAGAACTTAGGCAAATAACTTCCTTAGATTTATATCCTTGATCATAAATTCAGGCAAAAGTACAAAGTTAGGGAGAAGTTTACATAAGATAACATATGATAAATTCTTGGCAAATCTTTGTTCTACTGCATTTTAGTCTTCTTCTAAGTTCTAGTCCACATTTACTAATCAGCACAAGAGATTTATGATGCCCAGTGGGGTTAGATAGAAATCATTAGCATCGTGAATTCTGAGAAGGATTGCCTTTAACTTTCTATGTGCAATACTATATTCATCTCCTTTATTAATGCATGGTAGGAAAGCATATTGCATCCTAGTAACCTGCTAAGAGCAGAGGATACATGGACACATAACTGCCAGCCCCCTGACCTTTTGAAAAGATCAAAGTCTAGTGTGAATGATTGGCAGATGTGATGCTAGAGGGATGCCAGAACCTTCTGCAAGATGCCTGACTGGGATTGAAATCGGGGAAAGGGGCCTTTCAGGCAAGTAAACTTACCAGCCTAGAAGGAATTTTAAAGCAAGATTCCCTAAACACAAAGTACACAGGACTCATAATGATTTGGGCAAAAAGCATCTACATGTTGAGAAGTGTTTACAGGACAGAAAGAACTGAGTGATGTGGTCCACCCTCCAGGAATGACTCCAAACTTCTCTGTTCTGTGATCTTGTCCTGAGAGAAAGCACTCCATCACTTACAAATTCAGTCTCAGGATCTCCTGTGTGTCTGCCTGAGTGTCAAGGAAGATCGGAAGCCAGTGTGTGCATGTTCTGCTTCACACATGGGGAAGCAGCAGATATGGGTCTGCAGGAGGCTGGGTTAGTGCTGTGGGCTGAAATGGGCTCACCAGCAAATCATATGCTAGAGTCCTGAGTCTTAGAACCTCACAAAGTGACTCCCTTATAGTAGGTTCTCTGCGGTGGTTACTGTAAATCAGCTAAGATTCAAAAGCCTTCCTAAGAACATGCAGATTAAAATAAATATTAATCACTAGATTCTAATTTAGTTCAAGTTCAGGATAAACACTTGAACATACTAATATTTTAGCAGCACACAACTTAGGTCTCCCCCTTATCCAAGGTTTTGTTTTTTTTGAAGTTTTAGTGTCTCTTGTCAAGAATGATATGAGAAGATGACATAGAAAATTCCAGAAACAATTCACATTCATGTAATCTTCGTCACAGCTTTTGCTACACTTGTTACATTGCATTATGGTTAGCTGCTGTGCCCTCCTGATGTGGTCAGTTTATAAGTACAGTGTCACAATAGGTGTGCCTTGTTAGAAACATCCATCTGTTTTTATGTGAATGTTTCTATGGATGTGCTTCTGTTTTCTATGTGAAGAGGGTCTTGTAAGAGCAACAGAGGGCGGACTATTGCATACAATCTGACACAGACTTATGGTTTTAGGAGGGGTGAAGATGGCACAGTGTTTCATCACTGACCTTTTGACCTAAAATACAATGATTTCAAAGGTAAGTCAGCCCCAATGACTATGGAGGCTGGATGCTGGAGGCGTTGCTGCTTACCTCCTATTCTCAGACCAGCTCTGGCTCTGTGGAAGCTGCCCCTGGATTTCAAAGCTCTCCATTGATGATGAGCATTTTGTGTGACGGTTCAGAGTATTTCCTCTCCTGTTCTGAGCATCAGTCTCGTGTATGGTGGAGACTGCTACTTGACCTGACTCTCCAGGAGAGCACTCCCTGGTACAGTGCTACCTCAGAAAGCAGTGGGTTAAACCCTCTGAACAATGCACTCTTAAACACCTCAAACCACTCTCTCCCGCTGAACACAGATCCTTAAGGGGGTCCCTGAAATATTCTATCTACTCAATGCAATTTAATCTGAAAGTGCTGAGGGGGAAGGGAGGTTGAGAAAAAGGCAGGGCGAGACATAGAGAGGCAGATATAGTGCCTTACGGTGCACACTATTACCTCTTATGAAACTATTCAGAAATGAACAATGCTTCTGAGAACCCAAACTCCAAGGGAACTAAAACTGTTATCTGACTGGTGAAATCCACAAGAGGAAAGTAATTGGAAAGAATAAGCCATTTTATGAGTGAACGGAGCCTCTCCAGCTCCAGCTCCTATCCAAGCATTCCTATGCTGACATCTCTATTCCCAGGACCTACACTCTTACTAGGAAATAGGTTTTCCGGAGATGTCATTAGTGGGGGTAGGATGAGCTTCTGACCCAACAAAACTCATAGTCTTTCAAATAGAAGAAGTTTGCACAAAGGAATAGACACATAAGGGGGACGCAGTGTTTAGATGAAGGCAGAGATCCATGTAGTGCCTCTACGAATTAATGGTGATCAAAGAAGGCCAGCACGCTCCAGAGGCTGAGAGAGACAGAAGAGGCTGAGCTCTAAGCCTGACAGAGTCAGCCTTGTTGATACTTCCATCTCAGACTTACCAGACTTCAAAATCATAGCTGCTGCATGACCAGGGCCCTGGCACCTGGCGTGAAGTGGTCCTCATCCTCCCATATGGCTTTTCTGGTCCTTGACAGAGGTCCAGGTGCTGTGTGTCTGAATCTCAGAGTGTTCAATACTCAGTAGTGGTGAGGAAGGGTTTTGAAGGAGAGAAAAGATGACTGATGATGGAGAAGCAGAGCAGGACACCCAACAAGAATCTGGGAGGCAGCTGTGCATCACGGAGCTAATCCTCCATCCCCCATCACTCATGGAGAGCCCTTAGGCCTCTCAACTGAGGGCCCGTGTTCCACAGATTCAAGGGTTTGGTTCTCTTTCATTTCTAGGCAAGAGAGGCAAGAGGATACTTGCCTAGTCCCAAGCACACCTGAAGGAGTGACAGTTCCCGAGTCGGGAGTGTCCATCATCAGAGCTCTCCCACAGGGGTGTGAACTGCCTGCCAAGGGCACATATACCTCATTCAGATGTGTTTCTCATTATAACCCCCACAGATCTATAACACCATGTTTAAAGTCATTCTTGGGAAACAGTGAATATTTGGAAAAGAATACTAATTTCCTCCTTTTTATTCTAAATAGAATTTTGTCAAGACCTAAAAGAGCAAATCCCAATTACAAAATTACAGTTTCTTTGCTGCTTGGCTAACTTGGTTTCTCTGTGAATTCTAGAGTAGTGGTTTATTTTATTTTATTCATCTTAACTTTTTTTTTTTTTTTTTAAAAAAAAAAAAATGTAGTCCTGTAGGTAGAATCCAGGGCTTCTCACGAGCTAAGCAACTGCTGTATGGCTGAGATGTTTCTTTGGTCCTCTTGTGTCATTTATTTTGGGACTACATATTGCTCAGATGATGCAGAGGACTCCTGGTTTGCCTCACTTTCCTCCAATAGATTCATTAATAAATAGACAATTTCTTACTTATTCATACATATTTTATGTTCTATTTTCCTCAAATGCTATGGGAAAATATGATAAAAAGAAGATACTGTTCCTGTATGTACAGCTTCTATTATATTGGTACAAATAGCCTTGGCCAGAGCTATATGTGTGTCCTACCCTACACGGGGATGCTTCCTATTCAGTGCCATCTGTCATCATGTTCTAATCACAATCCATGATTCCCTACCAAGTACTGACTGACCATCAGCTGTCAGACTTCTGGGACGGTCCTTGTATTTTTGATGTCTGCTTGCCTCCCTTTCCCATGCAGCACTGAAACATGCAAAGCAAAGCAATCTCATGAATGAGTTTGCTAACCATTAACCAAAGCTCCCTAGAAGCTAAGCTGTGGGTCAGATGGCAGTTCCTCTAAGAAGCCATGTTGATTTCTCAGGAAGAGCTTATTTCTGTCCCTTTCTCACTCCCATGGGACTCAGGGGTTCTATTTTCACACCCCGCATAATCTTCCCACTGTCATTATCAATTACCCAATATCTGTGGCCCTCCAGCCTCTCTACACAGATCCTGGAAAATGGATTGCTATGCAGCTACAGAAACTGGCTATCAGGAGAACATTTAAATAGATAAATAACATTTGGCTAACAGTCTTAAAGCATGCCTCCCAAATGACAGAAAACTGTAGAATTACTGATACCTTCAAGAATGCCACCTGCATAGATGAGCCACTGAATTCAAAGAGAAAGCCAGGCCAAGGCACAAAGGAAGCCAGAAAAAAGCCACTGCTGCCTAATGTCATCCCAAGGGTGCCACACTTCCTTTTCACCAAGGTCACATTTTTCTACAACATTGTTCTATATATTTCTAAAGATGTACTTGGTCATTCCAAGGATGTAGGTTATTTCCAGAAATAAACATCTAATCCCCCAAACTGGAAGGCTATGGCTATCCATAGTCATGGTTATAAATGACCCACTCAACATGAATTAGAAGTAAGAATATTTTCAGGAGCACATGTGGGGTGTCTTCTGTCATACAATGGAAAAGCAATAGTGATGCAGCCCCAGAGAGAAATCAGCAGGTAGAGGTGTTTGCTGCAAAGCCCAACATCCCTAGTTCAGTTCCCTGGCCCTGTATGGTGGGTGGAGAAGCTTTTGGAATGTGAGGGCAGAGCCCTTAAGAGGATTAGTGTTTGTATATTCAAGAGACTTGTGAGCTAGCTCTCCCCTCCCCCACCACTCTATGCCATGTGAGAGCACTCAAGTGCAGCCCTGTCCATATGCTGGAGTTACCAGTAGTCTGGATCTCTAACAGGCAGGTCTATGAGAAATAATTATTAAAGACCACACAGTCTGCAGTACACAGGTCAGCAGTCCAAGTCCACCAAGATACACATTTTCCATTAAGGAAAGAAGACTCACAGAGGACAAGATATTTAAAAGCCTGGCCATCAGATATTCATATCACAGCTAGACTTTGAGCCTCTGAAGGCTAGGGCCATGTTCTGTTGTGTGGCTAATATAGCAAAGACCATGGAAGAGATGGCATCCTTGTCTGTACACGAATAACCTGCCTACCCTGATTACACAGTATGATATTTTTTTGCACAATAAGCTCTCTAAGATATCTGTCTGACCTAATCCTAAAGATTGCAAACTGAATTCACTAGGAAAAAAATCCCATGTTGAAGATTCTATAAGACCAAATGACTGAACTTCATAATTAAAGAGAGTTAAAATGTGGCAGACCAGAGCCAAATTACATTTGGCTATTCTCAGTCCCTTGTCCACCCTGTGTCTAATCTAAAATCTTGATGACTATCAAAACTTCAATATATACTCTTAGAAGAATCCTAGATTCCGCCAATCCTACGCTAATGATGTCATCAGCTCATGTGTGATCTATAGAAGAGCTTTCTGTACTTTATTGTAATTATATAACTGTGGTTCCTACCAATGTTTTAATAAATATCTTGGTTTGTGACTTCTTTTCTTCTGCAATTAAAAAAGAAAACATCATTTATCTACTTCCACAAAGTAACATGATATTTGGGGCAACATGAATCCCTTTTCCTAGGTCATGGTCACTCATATTCAGCTCTAGAATAAACACTCTGTTACTTCTTTTGAGGTGAGAGCTGTGGTTTTACAACCAGTTAGATAATAAGTCCAATAAAAGGTAGTGGACCCAAATAAAAGATAGAAAAGGATGCAGAAGGCATATCTCTTACCTACAAAATAGATGGCAGAATTTACGATATTTCATAGACCAAGAACCTTAGACAAGAGAAAGTCTTTCCCCAACTGGGAGTATTTTAAGGCACAAACAGTAAAATATCATACACTCACCACTAATACCTCAATTTTATGCAGGTCTTTATCAAGAAAAGTCGTTCCTAAATCACTGAATCATTGAGGCAGGGACAAGGAATGCAATGATGACTGCTTGGAGCTTCCCCTTCTGTCCAGGTGGTCTGTAGCAGCCAGAGTCAGGCACACTGCCCTCCAGGCCCAGGACTAGAATCCTGAAGAGACGTGGCTGTCCACTAAAGGCTATCTGAGGGACCCACAGCAGAATGGGAGGCCTTATATAGAGAACTGCCTTCAGTAACCAGCCCCAGAAGCGACTGGGAGGTGAGGTATAGCTCTCATCCTTGGTAGCTTTTCTGAATTTGTGTCTACATCAGTCCATCATGCCCAAGCCCTCTTATGTGCCACCCTGGCAAGTCTGATGCCCCAAGTCTCAGTTTCTACATGGGGATGATTGGGGCAAAGTAAAGTTGGCACTGCAGCATGTCATCTCCTTGGGACACAGAACAACTGAACAAGTAGTGGAAGGGAGCTCCTCGCCCTATCTGTGCACATGTCTTGAATGACTGATGTTTGGTGGGTGTTTATATGACTGTTCATTTTAAAATTACAATTGATTTAATTTAATAAAAGTCTGCAAGTGCCTTTCCCAAATTTGGACTTGTGACACTGGCCTCACTCCAACCACATTCAGGGAAAAGAGACTCTCGGGGAAGTCATGAGTGCTCCTGTGCCTTTTAGGGTAGAGCTGTGAGAAGGTGGCTTTGCTCTATGTTAGGATTCAGCAGGGGCTGGAGGGCCCTTCACAGAGTCTGACACCTATTATGGGGAGGGGTCACTGGGCAGCATTTTTTCTTTCAGTCTAAATCAACATTTTTTTTTTTTTAGCCTACTCTCTACCCACCATTCCTCCTACCTCTTAGGGGACAGACCAGGGACAGAAACAGGGGACACCTCACAGTCCCCACGCTACTTCCACTTCCATGCTGCTTCTACACCACTAGTCCTTTGGCTTTGCACATGCACACCATACTCTCTGCTCCCAGCCCTTATCTGAGGCCTACAGTTGGGAAGGTCTCAGACCAGGTGTCTAGGAGGAAATACAAAATGGTTTTCCTAATCACAAGGACCCAGATGCCACCATGTTTCCCATCTCCTGAAAGCTCCTGAAAGCTAATTCCTTAAAAATCAAAGGCAGTCCACTATGCTTCAAAGCTCTGGGAACCAGCTGTCAGACCACATGAAAGCCAATCTCTTCATGGTTAAAATTTTAATGTACTACTTACACAGGGAAACTAAAGGGGTTTGCATAATTAACAGAGCACAGAAATCCACAGACAACATGAAATGCTGTTTAGAGGAGGAAACAAGAAAGAGACTTGAAAGAGGAAGACATGCCCCTCCCCCTACAGCTTTCCTATATATCATCAGGGGGTGCTGTGGAGTTCAGTACAGGGAACCCCACTCCACATCCTGCCCAGCCTTACTCCCTGGACCTCTGCTGCTTGGTTTCCATAGCAACACCTCCAGCATCCTTCCGAAGAGCTTCACACTGGCAGACCAAACTCAGGACACCTCCGACATGTTCCCTGAACAATGGTTGTTCTGACTGGAAGAAGCAGAGAGTTGGGAGGGAAAGGGGGGCATTTCCTGGCAGCCCTGACTCAAGGAGGAAATCCTTGGCTTGGCATCAGCAAGGGGTGCTAGTTCTCAGCCTGCTGGCTCAGCAGAGGCAGCCTGGCATATGGTGTCTCCAATTTTTCAGTGACAAGCGGTATGTTAGCATCGCTGGGGAGAAGCCGGGAGAGAGCCAGTTGGCTGATCACTCCCTGCTGCCTGCACCCTCAGGCAGAATCATATCGCTTTATGCAGATGAGTTCCTAACAGTTTCTTCAATTTGGCTTTTATAGAAAAAAATAAATAAATAAAACCAGCTCCTCTCGCTGTGTCAACAGCCACCCCAGGGCCTACCACTTTACAACACAAGTGTATTACTATTTAAAGTCAGGCTTTTAGCTGAGCACCAGTGCTGCCTTTGGAGTTTAATTACCACCCTCCCCACGGGGCCCAATGAGCCATCCACTCCTCCCAAGGGGCTTCTGCTAGTGGTAATCTTTAACTAAGTCAGGAAATTCAAACCTCTCCTCTTAAAGCGCCCTTGTCTAATGCCTCCTCTGCGGCAGGACGGTGGGTGACAGTCCCTGAGTCACAGGCTGCAGAGGATTTCCAACTGGAAACGAGCCAGCAGAATATTTGCATGCAATATACATACATAAAATATGTAATTGGATGTGTAAGTATTTTCAATTTATATTTCTTCTTCTGAGTCACCAGAAAATGGGTTCAACTGTAGAAGCAAGCTCCTGACCCAACATTATTAAAGCAACCATTCCACCCTGACACCAAGAGGGCCCACTCTTTCTTTTCCAGTGTGTCTGGCTGAACAGAAAGTGTGCAAAAAGCCAAAGCTGCAGTTTTCCCATTTCCTAAATACTCATTAAATCAGACCATTCCTCTAAAGTATCATTAAACAGGCATGACTTTGGGACATATAATTGTGTCCAGAAACAGATGAAGATGTCAAGAGCCATGTTATCTGAGATGGGTCCACAGTTTAAAGTCTACTGCATTTCCCAAGAACCACCAGAGAGTCAAACAGAGTGGATGCAAAAAATTTTTATCCTGTTTGTTTTGAAATAAGAAAACATATATAAAACAATGTTTATTAAAAGAAGGTTGGTAGAATATTCTCTGGGTGTTGACTGAGATTGTGGTACTAGATGGTATTCTTAAGACTTACACAAATACCTGGTTTCCCCATTTGCACAGAAGGTGGCAGCTGGAGAGTGGGACCAGAGATATCAAAGCAACTCTCTCCTAATGAGTGCAGGGCATGGCTACCCTGAAAGGTTCTACCCCTCTTGTCCATTCCTCTGGAGACTCAATATGGCATGAGTTAAGGACAACCCTGCTTTTTTATTCTTTCGGCAGAGAGTATTTAAAGAGAAGGGGTGCTGGAAAATTGTTAGAGAGTAGAAAATGTAGAAAGGAGACACTAGAGTCTACTGACTGTGAGATTAACACTTTCCCAGAGCAAAAAGGTTAGGGTATCAGAACTAGAGACATGGAAAAAGTGTCCACTGAGGTGGGAGTCTGACCATTAAGTATGCAAGATGATATCATAGAAGGTGACTGATCCTTTAACCTCGGAGGCCAGGAGAGGACCTTGTGTGACCAGACATCTAAACAGGGGGCTTCTGGACAACACTAGTGACATCCAGGAGCTAAGAGGAGTCTTAGAAATCATGACCTTGCAAACTGAAGCCAGATGGGGCTCTAGAAACACAGTGCGGTGAGGATATACTGACTTCCAGGTGCTCTGTAAGAGGGGCCGCAGGTGGGAACAGCCACTTCTTCCGTGAGCCTCCTAGCCATTCCTGGGTCCCTTCAGACAGAGGCAGATGGAGCTGAGGAAGCAAACGGGCAGCTTTAGAATCCACGAGGGTTATTACAGCGTAGAGAGGGGAGTGTGAGCCTGAGCTGACACACTAAGAATTGGAAATAGTCTACTTGACAGCAGAAGGCCTGGGCAGTCCTTTTCTGTGCCTATGAAACAAATCCACAAAAGCTGAACAGTTTGCGACAAATATCATCAACCACACACCACACAACTGCACTATCAGACGCCTAGCAGAGTGGCTCAGTCCTGCCTGGACCTTACAGGGCTGAGTTCTCTTGTTGACGGCTGTCAGGAAAGGTTCACTCTGATCCTGATTCCTTACTGGTATAGGGCATGGGGGAGAGAACTCCTAATTCTTAGATGGCTGCTAGAGGCTGCTCTCTGTAGAACTATCTGTCTCCTTTGACTGGTAGCTTCCTCCCTCTATCACTTCTCAGACTTTGACTTCTCCAAGGTCTGATCGGTTCATGTGCTATTGCTATTATATGACCAGGTCCTTTGGGAACTTATGCACATCTGTGAAGCTGGTTTTTGCATATAGATGCCACTCAATTTAGGATGAGGTTACCTCTTGATAGAATCATTGTAAATCAAAAGTATTCTGTGCTGAGACAGGATCTCTCAAAGAACCTGGAGCTCAACAATTTTGCTAGACTGGCTGGCCAGTGAGCCCCCAGATCGTCCCTTCACTGCCTCCCTGAGCTACAATAACAGATGTGTACTGCCATGCCTGGCTCTTTCATGGGTAACGGGGATCTGAACTCAAGTCCTCATGTTGGGGTGACAAGCACATTACTGAGTCACCTCCCTGGCCTCCAGGGATTTTGTCATAGAAGCCCCACGGATGGTCTGAATTAACCTAACACCAGGCTCCAGAGGAGGGAGCGGCAACAGCTCCGCCGCAAGTGGCCATTCTCAAGTGGTAAAGCAGAGTCATGGCAGTTCCCGACGTTTCCTAGATAGTTCAGTGAATAAGACAGATCTCAGATATCAGCACGCCTCATTCCACCATTCTCCCTCTGCCTCCTGGGCAGGAGCACCTCTCTCTAGAGGCACCTGTCTCTGAGGAACCCCTGTAGAACCATCTAGTGTTGGTGCCACGAGAACCTGCCACTTTCCGCACATTAACAGTGTTTCCATCTTCTTCAGAAACCAAATAGTCTACATCAGCATTTCCAGCTTCCGGCTGCTGTCGAGGGTTAAACGACTCATCTCTGTCCACCGGAAGCAGGTGTTAAACCGCGTTTAAATTTAACACAGCCGACCTATCCTCAGGCACCATCTTCCTTTACTTTTTGCTGTCGTGAAACTGACACTGGCGCAAACTGATGTCTCTTCACCCTTTGGCCCACCTTTACGAACCAATCCACCATGACTTATGCCACACAAACTGTTTAGAGATGACTGTCACATGTAGAACCTAAAAGCTCTCTTTTCCCACCACGTAATCAGAGGCATCAATTCCTCCGCTCAAGGACTGAAGTGTGTGGCTGTGACTGTAGTTAAAGAACAGGAGGGAACATCTGGAGAGGGCTTCCTAATGCTTTTAGACCAAGATTAGGATGTAAATCCAACCCGGAAATTGAACCCTCACTAAGCGTCTTTGTTTATCTGATTACCACTCAAAACCATCTGCACTTAATTGTAAGACAACAAATTATTCCACAATCAGCCAGGATTAGAGGACCAAGCCTCTTACAGATAGTTTTCTATGGGCGGCATATAAAACTAAAAGATAGGGTGTGTGTCACTCTTATCTAAAGTTTAGAAAGCCACAAAGTATTTTGCTTGTCTGTTTATTGGAAGCAAAATGGGTCCCTAGGCTTTCTGGTCTATAAAGGGCATGTATGCTGAGTAGAGACTTATTCCTCCCTTCTGAGAGTTTGTGGTGAGAGAGGATCACAGCAGGTGTATGTTTCAGATCAATATTGGGGTACTTGTGAAAAGCAGAAAGCCACCATACCCCACCACCATGGGAGTCGGCCAGGCAGACTATGTCAAGGGCACATCCCAAGGTCCTGCAATACTTCTTTTCTTAACTACTGGTGAACAAATAAGACCTGTACATTCCTATGTCATTACCCAAGACCATATTCATCTTTCTTAAACAATCCTTTAACCAGGAATGGAGGCAAGGCACCTAAATAGTTCTCCTTGTTAACTGTCAAGATATCACACTAGTTTGAACCCCAAACTACTATACACACCTTCACCACCAGCACTTGCTTCAATTCTCACAACCACTTCTACCTGTAGTTATTTGTTTTGAATTATTTCTTCTGACATTCTAGGACAGAATCACTCAAACAAGAACTAAAAATGGCAGGATACAGCAGGGCAGCTGTACATACGAACTCACCGGGACTGTGAGAATGCACAAGACCAAGCCAGGCAAAAATACCAACGTGGTGCTGGGGGTGGGGTGGGGTGATGGCCATCAGGAAGCCCCACCCCTAGCCGAGGAGCTGTTGACAATTGATGACTGCTAAGAGAGAGGGCATCAGGATGAGGCCCCCTGTGCCATTGGGTGTTCCCCGACACATGTGCACCCTGGCAGTGCTAAGTGGACTCCTCAAGTTTAAAAACAAAACAAAGAGAGTACATGAAATTGAATGGGAATAGTGGTGTGTAAGACAGAGGAAGATTGGAGGGGAAGGAATAGAAGGAGGACTTGATCAATACCATCACATGCATGTGTGAGATTCTCAAGCAATGAGATTTTTAAATATAGATATTTAAATAAATAAATAAATAAAAATTTAAAATAGAGGATCCTTGAGAAACTACTCAGCAGAATTTTTTCACTCAACTTATGACAAAACTAAGGTCCAGCATATTACCTGACCTGGGCAGAACAGATGATCAGGCTCTTCCCACCACAGCAGGCAGCAGAGCCACACCTGGAGACAGGAGGTGAGAGGGAGGGGAAATCACAGGGCCTCACACCCCACAGGAAGGTGTTTTCCATTGCAGTTCTTGCAGTAGATTTTCTGTCATTGTTTTCCATTTGATAACTCTTTTAAGATATAATAATGCATTGAACTAGTCAAATGGCTTTCACTCTGTAACTGCATAGGAATCAAAGTATCCTGTTTTCTGGAGAGGTGCCAGATTCAAGGTCTAGCAGGATATGAGCATTGTTCTCATGAAAATGAAGGCAGTCTGATTACAGAATGGTTGAGACAGTGGCAATCTTCTGTGGCTATGCTTCTGCAAACTCCGGTCTCAGGCCCCCTGGTGTTTTATCTACAGGTGATAGCAATTGGGGCCAATCTTGAAAGTCATCTAGGCAAGGGCAACAGAAATACTCCTACACCCAGAGCATGGTGTTGGAGAAAGAGTATGGCAAGTGATCCGTACTCGGAAAATGGCACATTATAGAGAGGACTGCTGCACACAGCAGTCCATGTGTCCTCCTCCTGGCTGTCTGCCACTGAGCCCCTTCCTCTTAGCAGGTGGCAAAATCAACATGTAAATGCATTTGGTAGCCTTCAGGAAGGAAAGGAGTGCACATTCTTTCCTCCCATGATCTCTCATACTTTGGAAGGAGCAACCATTAACATAATTTAGCACTTCACACATCATTTTAGAACTGTGTATCTCCTTGTCAACTTTCTCCATTATACTGTAAACTCCTTAATGACAACGTCTCTCTAATTTTTCAGTGCCTAATCCCAAGCTCGAACAGAAGCGTCTGTAAATGATTGATAGATGAACACAGGACCAAATGCCAGAATGAATGAGTGAATGAGAAGACAAATATTCTACATTCCAGAGACCTGAGAGGTTTGTTTTCAGTCACATGGGTACTTTTAAACCCAGTATCAAGTCATTGGTATTCTCTTTTATCCTGAGCTTGATGAGAGGATGTAACCAGCTCAGGTTGGTAAGCATTCCAAAAAGGCCAAATCCAGAATCCATGCAGGCACCATTCCATGTGCTGGCCACCCAAAAGAAGGGAAGAGTGCACATGGCCCTGAGCACTTGAAATGCCTGGGCTATTCCTCAGGGAAGCACTTTACAGGCATACATAAACTCCTTTATAGATAAAAATCCAAAGAATAATTGTCATTTCTCACTGCCTGAATCGATGATGTATCACCTCAACCACAGAGGTACTGTGGACCCATTTAATTGGCTTCTGAAATCTGCTCAGAATCAAGGTTCACTTGAGGTAGCACCTCTCAATGATGCCAAAAGAAATATAAATCAAAATGAAATTGTGATCACAGAACCACAGACTACCCTATTTCATTATGGGAGATGACATATTAATTTAACTCTCACATATAAAATGATTGCTTTTTAAGTGAGCTCAGGACACTCACTGATTAATTTTAAACCAACTTCTGTTCCAATAGCGGCAGATTTATCAGTTGGATTAGGGAGATATCAACTGAAAAATATCATAGTGTTAGTATTTAAAAAACACTTTCATGAGAAAAACAGGATCTTAGAAGGAAAAGCAATTCATAATCCACATTTAAGTTTGCTTCCTCCTACCTCCAAATCCAGACCAATCACTGCCTTGAAGTAAAGGCATGGATTTGATGCCTGTGTAAACATAATGTCCAGTAAAATGCACATATATTCATGGATACCAAGGTATACTTTATCTGGTATCTCACTAGAACATGCCAAAAAGATACAATACGCACCATGAGATTTTCACTGCCAGTATTAAGAATTTTTATTATATGGTCCTACTGTGTCAAAATTTGTAACTTCATTTAACTTTCACCTTTGGGCAAGTACCTTGGGCCAGTGTTTCTTGAAGACATTTTATATATTAGTATATTGTTAGTATAGTGGACATTAGTATAACTGAGTAACCAGCATATAAATAATTAATAAGTAGTTTTAATTTTTAAATGTGTGTATATGTATGTGAATATGAATGCAGGTTTCTGTAGAGGCCAGAAGAGGATGCAAAATTTCTCTGAAGGTAGAATTACAGGTGGTTCTGAGTCTTCTGACATGGACACTGAGAACTGAAGCAGGATCCTCTGCAAAAATAATAAGTGTTCTTAACCACCTTAACTCCTGACATGGACACTGAGAACTGAAGCAGGATCCTCTGCAAAAATAATAAGTGTTCTTAACCACCTTAACTCCTGAGCCATCTCCCCAGCCCCTGAGGAATTAGAGTCTAGAGAGCATTAGTAAACCACTGAGTACCTCTTCCTTCCCTCTCTGAGACCTGATACCATGGTATTGATGCCACTGTAAGGCAGTTATCACTAAAATGACCTGTGTTGGTTTTATCTATAAGTACAGACTCCTGTCTTGTAGGTCAGTTTGTAGTGGCTCTGCTTGTGAGAAAACAAAAGCTAGTCTATGGACTGACAGTCAGATGACTTGAGGTCCACTCCCAGGGCAGGTATCAATCCTAACAAGACGGAGATACTGATAGTTCTTACTGTAGCCCCACAGGGCATTTAATAACATTGCTTCCTGCCATCAGATTTGCAGGAAATGACCAACCCTTCTCTCTCTGAACCAACTTCTCCCTTTTCTTACATCATCCTGGTCTCCTTTGGAGGTAATGTTGAAATTTAGTGTTGATTGACAGCATGTAGAGGCACGACCATCACTGTCATCACTGGTGAGAGTGAGATGATGAACCTGTAGCACATCTGAGATGTGGTAAGAAACCCTTTTTGTTGAAAATATCAAGCAGTTCCAGAATACAAGGCAAACACCTCCCCTAACAGATGGTCTGTGGCACTACAACCCTCAGGGGGCGGCCTTCCATTCTCAAAGTTCACCTTAGATGAAATGTAAAGTTTACACTGCATCATCTTAAGAAAGGCTACAGAGCATGCATGTGGTGATATTATGTTCCCCAAAATATTGTGCACCCTAATAAACTTATCTGGGGTCAGAGAACAGAACAGCCACAATTTTAAACATAGAGGTTAGGCAGAGGTAGCACACACCTTTAATCCTAGCATTCCAGAGGCAGAGATCCATCTGGATCTCTGTGAGTTCAAAGCCACACTGGAAACAGCCAGGTATGGTGACTCACGCCTTTAATCTCAGGAAGTGATGGCAGGAAGCAGAAAGGTATATAAGATGTGAGGACCAGGAACTAGAGCTGGTTAAGCTTTTAGGCTTTTGAGCAGCAGTTCAGCTGAGATTCTTTCGGATGAGAACACAGAGGCTTCCAGTTTGAGGAAACAAGATCAGCTGAGGAATTGGCAAGGTGAAGTTAGCTATGGCTGGTTCTGTTCCTCTGATCTTTCAACATTTGTTCACCCCAATATCTGGCTCCCGTGTTTTTTATTAATAAGACCTTTTAAGATTTGTGCTACACATGCATTTGGAATAATACACATAGTTAAGTATGGTAAAAACAAAGACAAAGGATTTCAAGCAGAATTCACTAAGATTAGTCCCCATAGGGTCCACCATCTTCATGTTCATGAACTGACAGCTTCCCAGGTGAAAGAACTAAGTTGATCCATAGTGCCAGTCCCATGAAGAGTCAAGACCCATCATCACTGGAGACAATGCATGTGCCACAGTTATAAAACAATAATCAGATTTGACTGGATCTAGACAAGCAGGGCATCTCCTGCTAATCTGTGTGACAGGAGAAGAAAAGAGAATAAGGAATGAGATAACAGTTGATGCTTTGCTGTTTTAGCCTTACAGAAATGGATAATTTAAAATCCACAATAAGGGAAACAAAACTATAGTCCATAGCTAATGACACTGCTGAGGAAATTAAGATGGAGAAGGGATGAGCTCAGACAGTGAGGGCACCAAGTGACAGGCACATTGCAGATTGCTTTGGGATATTTTATGATAGTCAATACAAATGTCTCATGATTTGTATGTTAAAAAAGACATACATTCCTGAGGACTCAGGGGTGGCCTTGATCTGGAGGTGGTGGGAATTGGGGGTGGGCTGGGGGAAGGGAGGGGGGCAGGAAGGGGGAGAACAAGGGAATCTGTGGCTGTTATGTAGAACTGAATAGTATTGTAAAATAAAATAAAAAAAAATTAAAAAAAGACATACATTCACCTTTTACAGAGACATACACGTGTGCATATGTGTGTGTATGCATGTGTGTGGGCATGTGTATAAGTGGTATTTGTATGTGATGTATGTGTGTACATATGTGGTATGTACAAGTTGTATATACTTATCTGTCTGTGCATTTACAAGAAATCACTGACTTGATCCTGAAGAAGATATCAAGTTTTTCAAGAGCATACATGACCAAGAGCAGAGGGTACCAAAGTTTAAAAAAAATCTCAGTTCTCATCCTCTTAAAGGTTTATTGATTCTGCAAGTGTTCATCTGAGAGTGCAATGGTGTTATATAGTGTATTATGTATGGTTCTGTGTTTGCAGGATGGGCTCTTTGTAATTACTTTCTGCCTATAAGAAAATGGTGAAAGTCAACACATAGAAATTTCTCTTACAGTTTGTATTTTTAAAAGTCCTTTAAAAAGAGAACTTTTGGTGGTATTAGACAGATGCTCAAATATTTATCTTTACTGGCTTTTCTTTGTATACTGGGTTTTGTTGGCTTGGGTCATTAAATTGATGTAGCAATGGAGTCCAGCTCCTTCTTGATTGAAACATCATGTATTAAGGTATTACTTGATGTAATGTTGAAAAGAGTTGAAAATTTTCATGTTTCAGAATTTTTCTTTCTTTCAAAGTAGCATTTATCAACATTGGCAGATGCCGGACCATCCTTCCTGTCAGCTTCATAATCACAGTAGTCCCTGCCACCCTCTGCTTTCTTCAATGTGTGGCTATTTGTAGGCTGAAAATGCACATATTTTTACACCTTGCTGAGTCTAGGCTATATGGCAGCATCAGAGTGCTGTGGATACTCACAGGAAATGAAGATGAGGACTCTGGAGCTGGCCAGGAATTTCAAAAGCACATTCTCCCATTCTCCCACTTTCCATTCAACCTAGCATTCCCAGGTGTTGTGAGATATTTTACACTATGTGAAAATGTATTGCTGTGAATGATGTAATAAAAAGCCAGATGGCCAATAGCTAGGCAAGAGGTATAGGTGGGATTTCCAGGGAGAGGAAGGAAGAGGAGGAGGAATCTAGGCATGTGGGGGACACCAGCAGACACAGAGAGGAAACAGGAGGTGCAAGATGAGAGAGAGGTAACACCACATGACAGAATGTAGATTAATATAAATGGATTAATTTAAGTTATAAGACGTAGTTGAGACATGCCTAAGCTAAAGGCCAAGCTTTCATAATTAATAAGAAGTCTCCGTGTCATTATTTGGGGCTGGTAGCAGAAAAGAAAGTCTGTCTATGCTCAAGAGGCTCCTTGCCTACCCGAGTTCTTCCAGACTCTTTTGAGATTTCCCTGGGTAACTCTGCTTTGCAGATTAACCCATCCTGTGCCGTGAATGAAGAGCCTCTTGTGCATGGAGACCACATGTATGCCCAACCCTGAGAATCCTGCCTCTTCACATCCTCACATCTTGATGTTCAAAGAAAAGTGATGGATGAGAAATTGAAAGAACAGAAAAAAGACAAGAAACTGAAACAATCATCTGTGAGCACAGTACTCAAGTGTCCCCACACTACTGCATTCATTAACTATTTCAATAGATTCTGTTGAGATGCTTTGTAGGTCTTGAATCAATCATACTTCACACCTGCAAACATTGTGCATTGTGTAGTTGAGATCAGTCCCAGAACTACAACCTAGACTCCTAGAAAGTTCCACTCCTACACTCATGTGTTGGTAAGTTTCATTTTCTTATATAGTTCCAAGATAACCAATAAAGAAGAAAAACTATCCATTTATAATGTTACCTTTGGTTTAAAGAGAGGTGAGGAACAATTTTAATGGTGGATTCATACATTTTTTCCTTATTCTGTTAGCAACAGACTCGTTTGTCAAGTGAGCTACAAGAGAAGTAAAGAGAATAATAATGAAAAATAATTTCTTGATGTGAATTCTGAGGGCTACTAGCTGGAAGAATTTCACTTTGGTCTTCTCAGTATAGCTTTCACAGATTTGTCCTTTTCCTTACCATGTATGGCTATCCAAGAGATCACCAGAGTAAAGGACATTAGACCAATTCTGGTGCTTGAGCTGTCTGCTGGCTGGTTTTATGTCAACTTGACATGATCTAGAGTTCTCTGAATGGAGGGAACCTCAACTGAGAAAATGCTTCCATAAGATCTGGCTATAAGGCATTTTCTTAATCAGTAATTGATCGGGAGGGCCCAGCCCATTGTGATTAGTACCCTCCCTGGGCTGATGGTCCTGAGTTCTATAAGGAAGCAGGCTGAAAAAGCCAGTAAGGAGCACCCCTCCAAAGCTTCTGCATCAGCTCCTTCCTTCAATTTCTAGCACTGCCTGAGTTCCTGTCCTGACTTCCTCCAATGATGGACTGTGATCTGGAAGTCTAAGCCAAATAAACCCTTTCCTCCCTAACTTGCTTGCAGTCACAATGTTTCATCGCAGCAATAGAAACCTTGAGTGGAGGAAGCCAAGATGGAGGTCCCCACAGCACTAGGTCCAAAATCCCTCTGAGCAGGGTATTTCATTCACAAAGGTGAGGCACAGAGAGAGTGTGACATTGGCAGTCTTCAACAGTGATGAGGGCCATGTTGGAGACTACCTCATTTCATATCCAGCATTGTGAGAAGTCAAAGAGGAATGTGGGGAGCCTTGGGCTGGGTGCTAAGCACTGAATTCTGCAGTCCCACTCCACCTCTGTGGCAGTGTGCTAGGATTGAAGTCACTTGGCTCCATGCTGGTCTCTTGATGTGAAAAGCATCCTAAACCCACATGTCTCCAGAGGCGGGTATGAGCAGTTCACTACCATTGTGGACCCAGAGTTCTCAGAATCAGACGTGAACACATACATTTTTTTCTGACTGCCCATCAGATTTGGCTCAATGAAATAATGCTTATATTCCCTGGGCTACTCTCTAAACTGTCTGTATCTTAATGACATGTGGGTTTAGGGTGCTTTACAACCACGGGATAGTCTTCACTTTTCCCTTGTGTTTAGGTTCTAGGTTTCTCAATGACTTGCTTTCATGAATCTTTATGCTGGCATAGGTGGGCAATGATGATGCCTGCTGTTTAGGAGATGCAAAGACAGTACAGGGAGTCAAGGGAATTGCTTAAAGAAAATAAGATCAAAGTCACACAGGCAGCCTAATGTGGGGGCCATCTGTGTCTGTCCTAATCTCATGTAACATCTGGGCATGCTGTACCCTTTAAACTCCTCAAAGCACAAATTTTTATTATTGAATATAAATATTTGTGGCCTCAGTGACTAAGACAAAGACAGGAGATCTGCAGAGCAAGCTGGGTAAGCTAGACTAGACACATCAGTGAACTCTAGGTTTGATTGAGAATGCCTGTCTTAATGAATAAAGTGGAAGGGCAATCAAAAATTACTCCTGCCAGTGGTCATGTCAGAAAAGCAACAGATGGCAGTCGACTTCAGGTGTCAGCCCACCAGGAGGTGAATCCCTGATGGGTGAATCTCAGATAGGCAAGGCCCTGAGACCAGAGACTCCAGAAAGTCTTTTGCTTCTGCTCTGCCTTTACATGTTTGTCCCTGCTTCCTTTCTCTGGTATCTAGAATGGTGTGAATGGGTGTGGGGAGACCCCCACCTCCTATAATGAAGTGTGTTTATATCATGGATACATCCTGTTCTACTGGGGATTTTTTACCTGTGGACCATTATGAAGATGATTTCTTCCTAAGCTGTACTGTCTAATCGATAATAATAATGTTAGTTTAAATAGAGTTTTGATAATGAAAAATAAAACAAGGAAGTGTCACACTGCTACAACACATGAGTTTCTATTGAGGAGTCTTGTATATAGACTGTGACTTAGGTTAATGATTAAGAAAAACAACTGAGTCCCAGTAGCCCAGCTAGCTTGAATTCTTTTAATCTTGATGTTGGGAGATGTGTTGACAGATTTCAGAGTGCACCATAGTTGAAACACAGCTTTGAAAATAACTTAAAGTTAGACTAAGATGTTTTTGTCAAATAGTTTTGAGGTGAGAAACCCAAGAAGACGATCTAAAGTTTTAGAAAGGCACATAACTGGGTGGAGGAGGACTTGTTAAGGTCAGGGAACAAGAACAAAGCAGCCCAATTATCATTAACTGACATGCCTTTCTTGCTAGGATTGGTTGTTGACCAAAGGTGATGAATAATTTCTTATATCCATTCCTGCCCTCAACCTCCTGATGCAAAAAACAAACAAACAAAAACTATTGATGGGTGCATATGCACCCTAAAGATTTAAAGTAGAGCTGACTGATTCTTTTTCATATATAAAAGTTTAGATTTGTGATTCCCTGTTAAGATAAGTAATAAAGTGATTGGTCAATTCTGTGAAACCGCAAAAATGCAGCCTGTCAGTAAAAGAGTATTTTGCTTGCTTACATTGTGTTAATCTATAACAAGATGCTTGGGTATGAATATACGTGGGTTCTTGGAATAACTTGTTTTTCACCTGTAATAATGCGTCATGTTTTATCATGTAAGGAATATGGAAAACATGCTGGTTTTTACTTGTATTCATTGTAATCATTCACTTAAAAAATAGAATGCAACCACATTGTGATTTTTATATTGCCTGAAAATTTTTCTTGGGTATACAAGCTATAAGGGTAAGAATAAATATAGAGTTAAAATGAGTTAGAAGGAAAACATCACAAATGATAGAACTAGAAGGAAAACATCAAGAGACTTAGAAGGAAAACACCAAGAGAGACAGAAGGGTCATTTCTGGACAGAGATAAGAAAAGAGAATATAGAATACAGAATCAGAATACAAAAGAAGAACAAAGGAAAATTCTGAAGGAAACTGTCAAAAGAGTGTGTTGAGTGTCCTTTTCCCTTAAGCCCCTCAGATAAAAAAAAGTCATAGTATGTGTGGACTCTGTGGATTCCCTTCAAGCCCTGAGATGCTTGAGGCTGGTCCCCCAGGCAGCAGAAGACTTCCAACAGCAACCATGGACTTTGACATCCATGCTCACACACATTTCCATGTGTGTACACCACACACATGCATGTGAAGATGTAAAAGGGAAGAAATGTATATGATGTTGTTAATAACATCTTCAAGGACTGAAGAAGCTTGGCCCATCAGCTCTTCCTGACTTCCCCATGGCAGCTCTCCCTTGTGGTTGCGCGTTCTCCTTTTCTGTCTGCTCAATCTCACTCCCACAGCCCTTGCTCCACACAGCTCTCATGTGGAGAAAGCTGGCCTGGGTTCCTGGCTGCTTCCCCCTCTCCCCTCTGCCAGCCACTCAGCTGTTTATCTCCTTACATCATCATCTCTCCCTAAACTGCTTTTCCTGACACCTCTGAAAATAACAGCTCATTAGAAAGTGATCAGAGACTGAGTGAGCAATTGAATGTAATTACACAAAATTACACAGATCTTAACCCAGGCACTCTACTGTGTCTCAGCTTGAGAAAGCTGAAGGCCTATATTTACTGGCCAGGCTTGTAGGGTCACCTCGGTAGTCCCCAAAGGGAAAAGGGGATGACTCCTGGGTGCAGTGTACAGGAACCTCAGAGTTTACTACTCTAGGGAAAGGAACAGAGGCAGGGAGAGAGAGCGATGCCTGGAGCCGTACACAAAGTCAGCAGACACAGACAGCAGCCTGCAAAGAGAGCTTGCAGCAATGTGGTATGGGAAGCCGCAGAAGAACCACAGAGGCCGCTGACTTCAACTCATGAAAGCTTCCATAGACTGGGCAGAATGACCATTCCCACAGGATCCCCGCAACTCAACTCTAAGTGACAACACAGCCAGGATGCTCTTATATCCTCCACCCCACTGGGTGGCTCACTCTCCCAGTGTGCCCAGGGATGTCAGCATTGGTCTCACAATTGAGAGCCATGCAGTCTGGCTAGCTGCTTGGCCCCTGCTGAGCCAGGAGGCCTGGTCACCTGTTCAAAGCCACCTGAGTTCTTGCAAATTACTTACACATGGTATGAAAAACGGATTATGAAAAAGCCATTCTAGAGTCTATGAAATTCTACTGGATAGTGGATTTTATAATGAAACCTCCTTACTCATAATGCTGAGTACAGAAGCTGTTTCACAGTATGGCGCTTTCAGACTTGAGAATATGTGCATATACATGTCTTAAGGCTGGAACCTAAGTTCAAATATAAAATTCTTTTGTGTTTCAGAGATACCTTATATCCAGAAGGCAACTTTACATGATATTTTTAATAATTTTGTGTATCAAACAAAACTTCACAGTTTAGGATTACCCACTTGAAGGTTATGATGGTACTCAGAAAATTTTGGATTTTGGAGGACTTCAGATTTAAATTTATGAATTGGGGTTTCTCAACCTGTGTCACCTGGCATTTGGAAAAAATATATATATTCATATATCACATATATTCACATGTCTGTATATAATACATACACACATATTATATATTTATCATATTATATTATGTTACATTATATTATAGTATATTTACTACCCATGCTTGTTGGGTCACCTCAGCAGCCCCAAAGAGAAATGGAATGATACATATATAATTTGATTTTTGTAGTGCTAGATATCAAGCCTAGGACTTTGCACATTCTAGGCAAGCACTCTACTACTAGACTACATCCCAGATCTAAACTGTTTTTTTTTTTTTTTTTACATTTTGTTGCATTTATTTATTTATTTATTTGTTTGTTTATTTATTTATTTATTTATATGGTGTATCTATGCACGCATGCATGCACATGCGCGCGCGCACACACACACACACACACACACACACTCTCGAGTGCCTGCTTGTACACACGCCACAACATAAATACGGAGATCAGAGGACAAGTGCAGAGCTGGGTGTCTCCTTCCACCGCAGGGATCCTGAGGTCTGCACTCAGACTGACAGGCAGTCTTGGCTTCAAGCCCCTGTACCTGCTGAGCCATCTCACTGCTAACTAGACTCTGAGTGAAGGGAGCCTTGCAGCTGGAGGGGGTTCACTTGCACGGTCAGAAAAGCAGCCAGGAAAACAGGAAGTTTAAAGTGAAGAACTTTTCTATCAGAATACATTTCAGTGAAGAAAGAGATGCAGAGAGAAAAGTTGAAGCCTTGAGTTCAAGACCAGGTCACTACAGGAGAAGGCTGGGGGGTGTATGCACTTCCCACTGGAAACCAAGTGCTGTTCAAAACAGACTATCCACAGACAAAGGACCATTGCAGAGATGAATGTTGCTTCCAGGATCAGCACAAAGGCCTTGGCACACTCATCTCTTCTTTGTGGATGCAGGTAGCTGGTTGTCACAGCAAACATGGGCAAACTGTCCTGATTTTGCCCACAGACAACAGACTGGAGCACAAGAGGCAGGGTTGCTCCCATGCTCAGCCTGCCCACCTTCACTCCCTCTTCTCTCCAGCTCAACACTAATCAACACTCTCCCCATCTTGCTTTGGATCTTGTACCTAGGATGTGGATGGAGGTGAGTACCTCACCTTTGTGGTACCAGCCCCACTTCCTTCATGAGGTTGCTTTGAGCTCTTCCGCTTTCTGAGCCTCCCTTTGCTTCTGGGAATATGTCCAAGACTCATGGAAGAGGCAGGAGATGTGGCTCAATTAAGAGAGTGCCAGCCTAGCATGCAGGAAGCCCTGGCTTTGACCCTCACTCAGTACTGCATTAACCAGGCCTGGAGGTGCACATATGTCATCCTAGCATTTATGAGATAAAAGCCTGAGAACCAGAAATCCAAGGTCATCCTTGGCTACATAATGAGTTCTAGGCCAGCCTGGTCTACATGAGACCCTGTTTCAAAAGCAAAAAGACTAAAAGAACAGAAAGCCAAACTATGGGTGTGAAGCCTGACAAGGGATAAGCTGTCAATCATTGTCTGCTTGTGAGGCTCCTACCCATGGGATGGCACAATCCTAGGCATGTGCTCTAGAAACATGAAGGCTTGGTATTTGCATTCCAATGGGACCACAGGGGAGCTGCAGAGTGTGGGTAGTCAAGAGTTGAAGATAAATCACCTTGCCAGTTTCTTAACATTTAACATCCTGTGGATGTTCAGGTGAGTGAAAACATTGCTAATCTCTATCAAGATCCCAAGACACTGTTTCACTTACAAACACAGGAGTTTGTGTTGCTTTCTTACATAAGCCAAATTTGCCATGAGTCCATGTCCTGTGTAAGCTGTTCATTTTAATTCTGAGTTAGAGAAGAAGTCACTTGCTTCTAAGGCCTCTGAGGTGGTTACCTGGGTCCTGGAGCTGAGTAGTGGGCAGGGGACGTCAGGAGAAGTAATGCTATTTATACATTTCAGGATGCAAAGGATAACCTCTGAGTATTTGCTAACAGAATAAATGTGGCTTGAGAATATTGTGAATAACTGCTATTATTTCATTAGATCACCCCAGGTGGTCTCTCTCTTGTCTTCCCTCCCTCTCTTGGTTTGTATGTGATGTTGTGCATGGCCACATGTTTTCTTGCACACAACATTGAATCATTCTAGAAATGAGAAAACTGGACTTCAGAGAAGCTGTCAAGTGGCCCAAACACTCACCTTGATTCATAGCAGTCGGGGCTCCAACCCCAGTTTATCTGCTCCTGAAGTCTCTCCTCTCACTGACAGAGAAGTGTCATTGAGCTCTAGATATCTCCTGGTTGTCACATTAAACAACAACATTTGGTTCTCAAAGCTTATTTGAGGGATAAATGCATAGCGCTGCGTTGGAATGCAAGAGGAGGGATGACAGGAGGAAATGGGACAGAACAGAAAACACGGCCTTGGGAAGAGAAAGTCTTGCCGAGGAGAATTACAGGTTGGAATGACCAAGCTACTCCTAGCATCCAATGCTCCCCACTGCCATCAAGACATTCAGAAACGCTATCCCTGAATTTTCTCCTGAAGGGAGGGCCATGCACTAAACTTGAATATAGCTATTTGAACCAGAGATGGGCCAGCAGGGGATGGGGGGTGTCTTGCCCTGGATGCTGAGCTATACACCCTGTGCATGGGTGTTCTGAATGGTGACATGGAGTCCTCTAGATATGAGCAGACTGGAGCTTGATTCAGAGAGAAAGGAAGAGAGATTATGTTGGCAAGGAGAGAGTAGCACAGAGAGGCTGGGGCACCCTGAGGGCCTCCTGTCATTCTGAGATGGTGATGGAACCTGGCAAGGACAAAGACCTACCACAGGTGCTGGATTTCAGGCTGTTTTATGTCTTGCCTTAAAAATGAATGAAATCACATTCAATTCATAATGTGTGATATATGCAAATAAATGATTATTTCAAATACATGATTAGGATAAGTGACACCTTGGCACTAAGACAAAGGGATGTGCCACCAGGATGCTCCATGCAGATCTAGTTAGCTCACTTGTATTCAAGGGGTGGCCCTGGAAGCTGGAGGTAAGAGAAGTAGAAGTGGGTGGAAGGACAGCCGAGTTCTGCTCCTCCACTCACACATCCACCCTGTGCCTTTGAGATGGTTTCTCTGGGTAAGAGGACAGTGTGAGGACACATGGAGGGGGTCATGAGCACAACCTTCCACGATGTATTCCCTGTCAGTCATACATGCTCTGGTGCTCCATGGTGCTGGGCATGTAGGACTGGGAGACGGAAGTGGCTACTGAGACACACATCTGAACACTTTAGCAGCCATGAGAGGCAACTGGACAAGAGATGCCATGGCTCAGAGGAGACAGAAGAGAGTCAGACACTGTTAGCTTCACTATACCAAAAAGGCTCCACAGAAATTTAGTATTTGTCTCATCCTGTCAGGATACACTAAGCTATATACTATATCATGTAAATGATACACCATATACTATACTAAATACTATGTACCCACAATACACTATATACTGTCCTATTTGCTATGTACTATATAATATACTGTACTACATGTTATATGCTTTATACTATACACTATGTACTATTCATTATACACTATGTACTATAATCTATATACTATATACACTAAGCTCTACCCTGTCATCTCTTATTGCTTGTTTACTGCTTTTCTTTAATGGTGCGTGGGGGGGTGGGGTGGTCAGCTGTCTTTCACTCTCCGCCTTTTTTTTTTTTTAAACAGGCTGTTTCACTGAACTCTCTGCTCACCAACTGACTAGACTCACTGGCCATTGAGGTCTGGGAATCTGTCTGTCTCCAAGCCCTCTACTCCCTCCCCCTGAAACCCATGCTAGGGTTAACAGGCTTACAACCACAATCGGCATTTTTATGTGGTGCTGAGGATCTGAACTCAGATCCTCATGCTGTGCAGCAGGCACTTTGATCACTGATCCATCTTTCCAGAGAGTTTTCTATCCTCTTTACCACGTTCTTGTTCATTAAGCGCCTCCTCTACCTCCCCCATGGAACACAAGCTCCGCAGAGCCAGCATCTGTGGGCCTTGTTACTGTGTACCATCCCAAACTTGGGCTGATTCTTGGCATTGAAAATTACTACAAGCCGGGTGGTGGTGGCATATGCCCTTAATGCCAGCACTCGGGAGGCAGAGGCAGGCAGATCTCTGTGAGTTCGAGGCTAGCCTGGGCTACAGAGTGAGTTCCAGGAAAGGCACAAAACTGCACAGAGAAACCCTTTCTTGAAAAACGAAGAAGAAGAAGAAGAAGAAGAAGAAGAAGAAGAAGAAGAAGAAGAAGAAGAAGAAGAAGAAGAAGAAGAAGAAGAAAACTACTATTAAGACTCATTCAAACAAAAATTACAATTCATTCTTTTAGAGGTTTGTTCCTTTCTGTGAACCAGAACTCACTGACTCAGCTTGTCCAGCTATCCAGCTTGCCTTAGGAATCCTGTCTCCTCCTTCTCAGCACAGAGGTTACAGGTAGGCCACCATGCCTATCACACATTTTCATGGGTGCTAAGGATCTGAACTCTGGTCCTCAGGCTTGCAAGGCACACGCTGTACCCTCTGAGTCATTGCTCCAGTCCTAATTTGTGAAGATTTTAATATTTCATATTTCAGGTTTCAGGTTGTGGGTGATTGCTTACATTTATATAAAAAAAAAACTTCAAAAATATGGAAGATTAGAAAAACAAAAAAGTGAATCCTAATCTACTATGAGAAACAGTAGCTTTTGTCATTGGCTGTCCCAATCTGTTCCAGGGACTTTTCCTAAGCAATTGGCAGGGACTTGAGCATAGTCTGGGAGTCTGCTCGAAGAGCTTGAACAAAGAGTCCCCTTGGAAGCAGCAGCTCCTCTGAAACCTTAAAAGAGGCCACATCTGTCCACAGCAGGACAGCAACAGGTCACAGTGTCTCTGGACCAGGTGATGGCTGATGAACCCAGACAACACCATCAACAGCTGATGCCTAGCCCTAAAGAGCTGCTATCTCCCTGATTGTTGGAAGCTGTGAAGAAGGATGAGTCCTGAGCAGCAGAAAGGTCCTTCCAGTGGACACAGACTGATCCACTGCCCAGAACACCTACCTGACCCAGCATGTCCATGGGAAAGAATCATGAGTCGTTCCATTTTCTTGTCTGTATTTTTTAAGTGTCCTCAAACAGGACAGTTCAGATTGTCCCAGATTGACTTATTTGCTTTTTCTTAAATCACCATTGTTTATAACAAAGAAATTTCCTTAAAATTGTAAAGGGGAGAGGGGAAAGGGAGATTGGACAGCAAAGCCTCAGTGGCGAAGTGGTTGTGCTCACTCTTTTCTCCTTTAAAGGCCTGACTGAGCGTCTCAGCTCTTTGAGAATACGATGCCTTCCCCGACCCCCTTAAACTTTGAACATTGTTTAGGACTCCAGGAAGAATGCTTACCTCTTGAGGTAGGCACACCCCTTTCCCACTGGCACAGGGCTGGCAGTTAAGCATGTAGCACTTGTCTTTGGGCCTGGCCAGAAGCTCCTGGAGAGCTGAGACCTTCAGCTAGATCCAGTGGCCCACAGTACCATCCTTTGTGAAGATGGGGTCAGAACTGTGCCTGCAGAGGCCTCAGGATCTGAAGCCTGGCCAGACTCTAGGGGTCTCTTTGTGCTTCCCATGCCAGCCACTAGCTTTGTGAACTGTGGAGTTCTCTTCCCACTGTGCAGCCTGCGGCACTTTGAGTCTCTCTCTAGGCCTGTTCTTAGCTCTCTGTACCTGGATGGGGGTAGGGGGGATGGAATTTTTTGGTCTTAGTTCACTACCTCTGCCTCAGCCTCAGTCCTGTAGGCCAGTGTGGTGTACCCCAGAAGATTCAGCTCAGTTTTTCTGCCCAACCCTCAGCTCTTGGGAAAAAATATAAATGTGTACACACACACACACACACACACACACACCCCTAAACTCATATATATACAAGCAATACTAAAGGGACTCATCAGGTTGTGAGTGTACCAATAATTAAAAATAATAAGTCATATACACTATGATAGCTAAAACTAAAATTACTGTCAGTGTTAAAATTTGGGGAGGAAATGGAACACTACAAACAATCATGCATTTCTGGCAAGAGTTTAAATTGTACATTTTGATTTTTCTTATGAAGTTAAACATGCAATTTCAGTCTAGTATTTACCCAGGAGAAATGCTAACATATGTTCATGAAAAGACTTCTATAATAATATTCCTGCTAACCTTTCTCATTAATCAAACACTGGAAAGAGCTCAAAAGTCTGGGAACCAAAGGATAGGGGTGTGTGTGGAATAAAGGAAAAATTCTTTCTGAAACCAACAACACGTGTAATTTTCAGTGGTATTATCTTGAGGACGAGAAGCCAAGGAATACACACACAACTTGATTCTATTTATAAGGCAGACAGACCAAAGCAATCCATGTAGACACACGAGAAAGGGACTATGTGCTGGTGGTGGAGGGAAATCTCACTGGAAGAAGGAGCAAGAAACATACTTGGGTGGTAAGAATTGAAACACTCTCCACAGTGCTTTTAGGGAGGCATTGCTCTAAGTACAGACAAATGACAAAATACATTTAACTGAAAAATTAATCATTTGTACTTAAATAATCAAAATTCACTTCAGATAAACTATGAGATGGTGGTACACACCTAAAGTCAGAGCACTTGGGAAGTTGAGGCAAGACGATCTCCCTAGATTCAAGTCCAGCTTGAACTATGTAGTGAGATCACGGCCAACTTGTTTAGTCAATGAGACCATGTGCAAAGTTCACATATTTATGTAATAGAATAAAGTATTTGCAATGTCTGAAATCATCAAAATATAATACTTAGAATATATACCAGCCTCCTAAAATTTGAAAAGGAAGAGATTTCAGCTATAACTCAGACAAAGGCCAGGCAATTTTTAAAAAGAGAAAACTCAAAAGCTACCAGTAATTAGAAAGAATCAAAGCAATGAAAAAACCCATTAGTCATTTTTACTTATCAAAGAATTGAAAGGAGAGAGGTAGGAAAGAGGGAGGGGGAGACAGGAAGAGAGAGAGAAAGAGAGAAAGAGAGAAAGAGAGAAAGAGGGAAAGAGGGAATATGCTTCAGTATATTACTGACTGAAGCTTAGAAGAAGACAGTGAGAGAGACAGTATTTAAAGAGGTGGAGCCTGGAAGAAATGCCCAGAACTGATAAATAGCTGGACACTCGGATTCTAGAAATTGTACAGACCTAGCAGATTTTTTTTAATCCATATCTTGGCTGTATGAAACAAAAATCAGATTCTGAACAAAGTCAGGTAGTATGCTCAAAAAACAAAACAAAACAAGTCAATATTT
This sequence comes from Peromyscus leucopus, assembly GCF_004664715.2. Taxonomy (NCBI): domain Eukaryota; kingdom Metazoa; phylum Chordata; class Mammalia; order Rodentia; family Cricetidae; genus Peromyscus; species Peromyscus leucopus. The sequence goes on along the minus strand of NC_051073.1, from coordinate 1,304,255 downwards.
TTCTATACTCACAAAGCAGAACAAGAGACCGCCAGACACAAAAAGGCTTCTCAGTCCTCACAGAAAGAACTGGAGAAGAAAGTGAGTGACATATGAGAACCTACTCTTAGCTACCCTGTGTGAAGGCTGCCCTACAGCAGTGCTGAGCTAATTAGGACCAGGTCACGCTGGACCTGGATGATTCAGCTCACCCCACAGGTGAGATGTTAAAAAGAGGAACTCCATGAGTGCATGAGTAACCCTAGCTCTACCAACTTTAATTAGCTTTTGAAAGGGCCAATAAGGGTATTATTCTTATTAAGTATTATTTTAATTATACACATACATGGGTACATTGTGATAAATCACTATATCTACTCAATATGTAATGCTCAACTCAGGGCAATTCGCATAACCACCTCCTTAAATGTGTATTAAAAATATTACGAGCATGCAAAAAGAAAGAAATATTAAAATTCTAGTCAAAACTTTGAAAGTTGGAAAAGAAGTTCTGAATTTAGGAGGCTAGAAAGAGAGCTCAGTCGTCATCAGAGTTTGGTTCCCACACTGGATGGTCAGGGACTCGGAAGTCATCCTCTGGCTTCTGAGGATGCCTGCATTCATATATGTGTATACACACATGTACACACATATACACATAATTAAAAATAAAAATAAAGCTTTCAAAGAAAAGTTTAGGAATTAGAAACTGTTAAGCTCTGTGCTCATTATTGAAATCACTAGCTTTAAGTTTTGTGGGTCAGGTACCCCCATGACAGTCCTTAGATGCAAGAAGATTAGAGACTGTTCAAATGAGAACTCCAGCAATTCCCCCCAAAGAATGACAGGGAGGTGGGGGAGGAATCCAAGATAGAACATTGACTGCAGCAGAAATCCAAATGAATGCAGATGTACATATATGACCTACAGAAGATCAACAGCATTTTGTTTATCTATTCTCTCATGTGGTGTGTGTGTGTGTGTGTGTGTGTGTGTGAGAGAGAGAGAGAGAGAGAGAGAGAGAGAGAGAGAGCATATATATTACTTTATATACATATATATTACTTTGATCATATTCCCTGGCTTATTATCCTCTCTTTCAGTCACACTAAACTCCTTCTTCCATAAAAGTCCCCCTCCCATGTTCTTGTCATTTTTATTTATTTATTAATATAATAAAAATTTATTATTTGAGATCTATGTCACATCGGCAATGCTTGGGAAACATTAAAGAAGAAAACCCAGAGGATGAGAGTAGTGTGTTAAACTTTGTCTTCTTGACACGATTGCACTCTTGAACAGCAGCACTGTGGCCATCTGCATAAGATCTACACAGGATTAGGCTGATCAACAACCCATAGTGGGTAGGGGTGGAGCTCATGAGGCCCCACCCCTCCCTGAAGAGAAGCAGTTCCTGGTTGCTGGGAGAGGGGCAGTCAGTTCCTCAGTGGCATAGCCAATGATAAGTTGTTCTTGCTCAAGTAACTAACCCCTCATCCATGGCCACAGAAGGAACCCTATTAAAGTGCAGTGGTTCAAAAAAGAAAATGGCAAAATATTTGTGCAAGAATCCCACCAAGGGCTGCCTCACTTGTGGAATGGAAAGAAATGTACAGTTTGAAATTATATCCATAAGGAAGGATGGGAAACTAAGTCACTGGATATTAAATTTAGGAAGCTGGGAAGGTGATGCAAATGCCAGCAAGTTTAATAGGACATGAGTGAGAACAGGAAAAAAGGAAAAGAAAAGCCATGTGGGAAGAGGGAAGCATGGGGTCCTTTGGTCCTCCTGGTCCTCTGGGTCTTCTGGGTCCTCTGGGTCTTCTGGGTCCTCTGGATCTTGTGGGTCCTCTGGGTCCTCTGGAACTTCTGGGTCCTCTAGGTCCTCTGGATCTTCTGGATCTTCTGGATCTTCTGGGTCCTCTGGGTCCTCTAGGTCCTCTAGGTCCCCTGGATCCTCTGAATCTTCTGGATCTTCTGGGTCCTCTGGGTCTTCTGGGTCTTCTGAGTCTTCTGGATCTTCTGGGTCCTCTGGGTCTTCTGGGTCCTCTAGGTCCTCTAGGTCCTCTGGGTCCTCTGTGTCTACTGGATCTTCTGGGTTCTCTGAGTTCTTTGGGTCCTCTGGGTTCTCTGGGTCCTCTGGGTTCTCTGGATCCTTGGGCCCTCTTGTCCTCCAACTCCAGGGTGATGGTAGGAAGCCTCATGTTCAGTCCAGACCTTCAGATGCCACCATCTGCCAGTACCACTGAAAACTGTGTTGAGCTAAGTGTCAGGCTGTGGGCCCAAAGGCTTTGCTGGTTCTTTTGGAATCTCCCAGGTAGCCCGGGAGGTGAACATTCCATCCTTATTTTCTAAAAGGCCCAGGAAAACAGCACACCCAAATTCAACTGGCTAGCTCATGGGAAGCTGAGCTCTACCCCAAATTTACCCTCCTCATTCCTAATATCAAGCTACAGAATTATTCTTAGTTGTTTCAGAAACAAGTGAGTGCAGGGACCAAGTGAATGCAGGGATCACATCTAAGGCAGAGGCAGGAGGACAGTGCCAGAAGGCCTGATTTACACACGGCTTCAAGCTTCCACACAATGATGTCTCCTCAACAGCCTGGAGTCTGACTTTCCTGCCTGTAGGTAGTACAGGAGGTACCTAATCTTCCCAGGGTATGCCAAGGTTTACAGGGAAACATCTCAAATTAGGTCACTCACAGCCTGTGTTAATCCATTCTGATTCTCCTTCTAACACCTTCCTATTATGAAGACACATTTTGTTTTCTCCTTAAACAAACAAGTAACTCATTCAAATCCACTTGCACATCTAGAATAAAAGATTATGGCCTAAGGATACTGTAAAATGCAATTTATTTGATCTGCTTATTTTTTAATTCCCTCACCCCATATGTTGGTGAGATTAGCAGAGTGAAATATGGTGGAACCACAAGGTGATTACCTCAGAGAAATCATTCTATGGCTTAGGATTAGGTCCTAAAGCCCAGGATTTAAACAAACCCAGGTGAAGCAGCCTTACATCGAGTATACTGTATTGGTGATGGGGGTGGAGTTCTAATAAAACTGCAGAAAGTAACATAGTCACAAACAAGTTATTTTTTCTGCATACAGTGATGTCAGATAATAGCAATAAATACAAGATGGACTATTTCTCGTGGCTGTGTTAAAATAGTGGGAATGGGGCCAAGGAGCTGGATCAGCAGATAAGAGGTGCTTGCCACTAAGCCTCAGGACCCGAGTTTGATCCCTGCAATTCATTGGTAACAGGAGAGAAATGACTCCCAAAAAGTGTCTCCCTACTGGCAGGAAAGTCAGATGCTAGGCTGTCAAAGTAGAAATCGTTGTGTGAAAGACTGAAGCAGAGTGTAAATCTCAGCCTTGTGTGAACTGTCCTCTTGGTCTCTGCCATAGCCTGGTACCCACAGTCACTCCTGGAGCAACTGAGAATAACTTTGTGTCACACACACACACACACACACACACACACACACACACAGAGAGAGAGAGAGAGAGAGAGAGAGAGAGAGAGAGAGAGACAGACAGACAGACAGACAGACAGACAGACAGACGGACAGACAGAGACAGTGAGAGATGTCTGCAAAATAACATTTTTACAATGTTCTGATGAGAGCTTGTGATATTTAAAAATACACATAAATCGATAACATGCAGAAACTGAAAGGAGGAGATGCAGGGTACCTTGAAATTAGCTCAAAGTTTGAGTTGCAACCATGAGAACCACACAGGCTCAGAAGTGTGAGCAGCAACAGACTTGAGGGTCCAGGAAAGGCACACACCTACCTATGCAACCAGAAAGAAGCACACGATGGAAGAAGTGGAGCAGAGGATGCCCTGTGGCAAAGTGTGGGGTGGGAGAGGGCACTTCCATGTTCATCACTGAGTAGGAATAAAAGGCTCTACCTACAGCAAATCACTGGATACTCCCCAGGAGCTCTGCCCATTGCCCAAGTTCTTGGGACCAAAGCCCAAAAGAAACACTAGAGCCAGGACCCATTGGGCCAGAATTGTTGAATATCCATCCTGCAGAGTCTGATGAACCACAGTGGTGAGAATACAAATGGTTAGGGAGGTGATAAGAGGCACTGGAGCCCATCAGAACCAGGACAGGATAACAGGAGTCAGAGGGAAACTTTTCACAGCATAACAAGTCTGCCAAGCTGTGTTGTGACCCTGTTTTCAGCTCATCTATAGTACAGTGAGAGATGTGGGCTGTTTCAGAAGGGAAAACACTTCCAGCACCTCTTAGCATTATCAGCTGATGAAATGAAATGGCCAGACTGATGCTCAGTGGCCCGGAAGCACAGCTGAATGAGAGTGACAGCGCTGCATGGGAGCAGGGTGCACTGGGACACATCCATCTCTGTGACCAGGCTGAAGGTCAGAGACATATTAGCCCAGAGCTCCTGCTTCTTCGATTGCAAAAAATCACTTGTTAAATGAAAATGCATTTGTCCTAAACAGGCCTCCATACTTGACTGCTGAATGTTTCTCTCCAAGTGGCCTCTGGGTATTCCGAACTGCAACCTAGCTTGCTGTATAGGCAGCTGTCACCTGAATACACTGGTAACCAAGCAACTGAACATCAGCCAATCAGAACAGCCCATCCCTCAGCCATTCCCAACCCACAGACTCCAAAATCATGTCCAAATAAGGTAAGCCTGGTGCTGCACCCACCAGCCAATCTCTACATGTCATTTCCTGTACTGCAGGTGCGGAATGGGCTTCCTTGCTGCATACCAAACCATCTTCCCTCTGGGATGCTCTCTGTTTCTAAAACCTTTCCTTTCTTTGACTAAAGTCTGTTCAATTCTAACTGGGCTCAGTCTTTCTTTGGACTCAGGAGGGTTTGCTGGAAGGCACTTTTGACTCTGAAGGTCTCATGCAGGGCCTGGAGCAGAACCAGTCAGCCTTCATCTTGGGCTTAAAAGCCATCTTGTGGTAAAGACAAACTAGGTTCATTCCTGTTTATGATTAAACCTGTCTCTCAAGGACTGGGCTATTGTGGTGATATATTGTGTCCCCCAATATATTATGCACCCTAATAAAGCTTATCTGGAGATTAGAGGAAAAAGCCAGCCACTATATTAAACATAGAAGTTGGGCAAAGGTAGCACAGGCCTTTAATCCTCGCATTTGGGAGGTAGAAATTCATCTGGATCTCTGTGAGTTCAAGGCCACACTGGGAACAGAGCCAGGCGTGGTGGCACACACCTTTAAATTCCAACACTAGTTAACCATGAAGGTCTGGAGGTCTGTACAGACAGACAGGAAGTAACAGAGCTGGGCAGAGAGAGGAAGTGATTCAGCTGGGCAGAGAGAGGAAGTGAGATGGCAGGGACAGAAAGGCATATAGATGTGGGTACACAGGAAGTAGGTCTCTTTGGAGGCTGAGGAGTTGGTGAGGTGAGGTTGGTTGTGGCTTTTCCTATTCCTCTGATCTCTTGGCTTTCACCCCAATATCTGGCTCTGGGTTTTTTATTAATAAGACTGTTTAGCGATTCATCTTACAGGCTATGCCCCACCTGTAACCTTAATTACAAATGGTTCTGCACTGTCTATTTCAGGACTGACAGTCATGCCTTTGTTTCAAAAAGTTGTTCACAACCTTCTTGCAACCCTACCTTTGTTTCAAAAGGTTATATGACCACTTATGACTACCTTGCTATGACTATGACCACCTTGCTATGACCATGACCACCTTGCTATGCCCACCTCGCAACCATGTCTTTGTTTCAAGAGGACATTAAGACTAACTTGCTTGCCCCGCTCCTATAACCCTCCCGATTTTGCCTTCTAAACCCTCCATTTGGAAAACCCCTACCCCTGAGCCATAAAAGCCTTGTCTTCCTCACATGCAATGCTGACCTCTTGAACCCCACCTCAGGGAGAGGCAGCAGGGTACATGAATAAAAAAGCTTGATTTAATGAATTGCTTGCTTTAATTAACCTGGTCATGATGATTTGGGTTGGCCTTTCTCCTCCCATCTTTGGGATTAACACCTGGTGATGCTGACAGCTGCAGACCCTCAGGCTGACCCAGAGTCCCTGACAGTGCATCTGTGGGCAGCCCCAGGAAAGGAGGTAGGGCTTAGATGAAGGTCTATGCTTGAAACACAACTTTGCAAAGAAATTCCAGAATATCGCTTTGCCTTGTCCATAGGTATGCTGGACTCAGTTTCTGAAGTAAATTTCTGTACCTAATAATTGCATATAGCCTTGTAACTCAAGAGTAGACCACAGAGGAATGCTAGGACCTTAGTGTAGATGGACTGGCAGAAATGAAGATATTCTAAAAAGACACTCCTCTCTCTCAATCTATCAGATTGTTGAAACAGTGGACACCAAAGAAATGGAAATTTTCTCAGGAATCTCATGCTAAGAAGAGAAAAGGGCACCAGCTTGTCTATCTGAAAGAGAATCCACTCGGTTCTAAGAGTTTGGCAGAACACCTTACAGGATGAGGATGAAGCCCAGACAATGATGGGCAGTGGTGGGCAGGACCACACCTTCACCAGGACAGCTTAGTTGTGCACATTCCCTGGCCCTTTATTTAAACTTTGGTCCCAAAGACAGACTTGAGGGATTTGCTGGACTCTGTCCCTCTTCTCAGTGTGGCAACACTGAATAAATCTTTTGTAATTTGTATTTGACTCCTTAAATTGTTTTCTTGAAGAAGAGCAGCCAGACCTGACTTGGGGTGCAGGTTGTGCCCCCCTGAGTTTGATAATATTAGAAGAAAAATGATGTGGGCATCTGTAACCACATCAAGAAGCACTCACGGTTGAAAACAAGGCACCAGTTCCATCATCAAAATATGAGCAGATAAGCGATTCACACACATTCATGTTGGAAAGTTCTATATTCATTGAGTGTCACATTGAATTTTATGAACATCCATCACTTAAAGAAAAAAGATAATAGGGGCCAGGGCTACAGCTCCGTGAGGAGTGCTTGATAAGTATGCATGTGTTGAGGCACACAGGTTCAATGGCTAGTACTTTAAATGGATAAATAAATAACTATAGCATTTGGTCTTTTAGTGACAGTATTAGAAACATGCAAGGAGACAGCTTTTATTTAAAATAAGTAATTTATTATTTGAGAAATCATGCCTAAATTCTAATAAAACCTCAAGATAATATCTCTCTACTTAACATGTATCTCCATTCGAGTTTCCACACATTCATTGGGATATTCTTTTTAAATTACTATTTTCCAATTTACAAGGCAGATTGCTCTTTCAATGTACTCGCAGAGCCTTGGGGCCTAAGCTGGAGTTGAAAGTTAAACATTTATTTGCATTTGGGTTAGGAAATCCCTGTCATGGTTCCATGAGGCTTTAGCTGTCTCTGTGGATTTGGCTAAGATCAAAGCCCCTGCATTAAGCGATCCTGTATTTTCATGCTCCCAACAACCAATCACAAGACTCTATTTCTGCGTACCACGTGTAGCACTGCCTGTCTGTCTAGTACTTCCCTCAGCCTGTGTTCACCTGCTTCTGTTTGCCTGGATGCATAGGTGCTGATGTTGCAGACATCTACAAAACTGAGAGTAGGCAGAATCTGAAATGTAGCCATGTGAAAGACAGAGACAGTGCAGGTGCAAAAGCCTTGTCCATATCCCAAGGTGGGGGGCATGGACAGTGCACAGCCAGCCCCCGGGGGCCTCCAGCTGCTGGTTCTGGACCCACAGATACAGATTTGTGGACACAAAGAGCACGACTCTCACATCAAAATGAATAAGGGATAGTTTAATGCTTCTCCAGCTAAATTTGAGTAACCATGTTCCAAGTAATTCAGTTACCCTAAATTCCATGTTCCAATGTGGAAGCAAGTTCATGAAGTTATATAGTTCTACAGAACAATGAAAGTCTTCAGTCAAGTCAAGGGAAGTTTAAAATACAGTTGTTGGGTACATCAGAGAGGCAGGTATACCAAGATGAGGGAAGCTTTGCTATAGTCCTCAATTGCCATCTGATCGCATTCTTAACTGTGAAGTTGGTGGAAGTTATTTGCTGGGTAAGTTAATAGATTATAAAATGATTTTATCTATTAGTTACAGGATGTTAGTTCTAGCACTGGGGTGGATAAGGAATGGATGTCCAGGGGGCTAAAGCTAGCCTGTGATAAGGTAATTAGCTTCTAAAACTGCAACACTCCAACCTCTCTAAATTAATGCAGTTGTCAGTCAGTATCTGCAGACAACAGCTTCTTTCCAGAAATTCTCAACATGTCCTTGGCAGTGACCTCAACACTCAGGAAGAGGCAGATCCTCTGGCCTTAGAGTATACCTCCTACACATACACCAGGTAACATAAATATTATATACTTTCATATGCTCAACAAAAACAACTGTGTGATTATTCTTTTTTCCTTAATTACTTCCAGTTGTATTGTTTATTATTTTCCTTATTTTTTGTATTATTTCTGATATAACACGTTATCACAATTTTAGCAGTTTAAAATAGCACACATTTATTCGTTACACTTCTCAGAAGTTACCCATCTCAAAGAATTCTAATGTCCATGGGTCAGCAGGGCTGTGATTCCATCTGGAAACTTTAGCAGAGAATCTGTTTTCTCCTCTTTCTTTGACTGTGAGACTTACTCTGTGAGACTATTGTCCCTTCAAGCCCTAATGAGAGAAGGCTCCTGAGCAGGACAAAGCCACACCTAGTCCCCCTGCCACTGGGGCAATTAAGTGGCCTGACTCTGGTCACTTGGTCCACTGTGTGATTATTCTTAACATAGCAAATAGGAATGTTTAAATGGGATAATGTCTTTGTAATTAATCTCAGACATGACCCAGAATGGTAAAGGTGTTTATTCAACATCAATGTTGGATCAATAGAGGCAATAAATTTCACCTAAAGATAAGAACACTATGAGATGGAATGGATGTATCTAGAATAACAGATTCTCATTGCTATTTTTATTTTATTGCAGGCTCCTAAAAAGTGATGGATAAAAATGATTACAAGATGATAAATATGATCTTGTCTAAATACTTGCAGTACAGACAGCTCCTGAAGATTTCTTCCCCCATGGCATGGCCCAAAAAAAAAAAAAAATCAAAAGAACTTACTTTTCTGTGGATATTACTCAGTCTTGCTATTCAACATTCAGGGAAGTGTTTCACAAGATAACTGAATAAGGACAAAGAAAATTATGTTGACCAAGGGCAGGGACAGAAAACTTTGCTCATGGAGAAAAGAAAATGAAACCATATATTTCAAGAAAAGGAAATGACAATCAGCCACTGTCACTGGGTGGTCTAATTTTCAGGACATGCATATTCCAACCTAATAACTAAGAACTAGAGACTTGCATTTGTAAGGAAAAAGAAGATGGGAATGCTAGTCCATGTGACACATCACAGCCCCGCAGGAGTATATGTCTCCTCATTCTTCAAAGGCCATGAAAATAACTATTTTTCTGCCTCATTCTTCAAAAGCCATGAATATAACTATTATTCACAATAGAATCGCAATCTATCAACAAGTCACTTTTCCATGGGGATAATCATTGAAAAGCCAGCAATCTACCTCACAGCTCTTACCTCCAAAATACAATCTTGAGACTTCAGTAGCCAATTAATGTTTAATTCATGTTTTTTTCCTAAAGAAAATCAAAAGAAAAAAAAACACACCCAGTTTCTAAGATAGAAGCATCACAACTAAGGAAATGCAACCTGGAGATTTTAGAAGTGGTCTTTGTCCCTATGTGGTGCTGCAGTGTATCCCTAGTGTGGTGCAGAACCTAGAATCCCAAGCCTACAACCACCATGCAACTATCTCACTATTGAACTTCTGAACACTAACCATTTGGAAAACAGATACACTGTAGTCTTCCACCCTCTAATAAGTTGGGCTGGATGATGCAGCTTAGAAATCTTTATGAAGAAAATGGTTCTAGGCCATAGAAGAGAGGCAGAAAAAATAATGTAGAAACTGGAGAACAGAGGGATATACTCTGCAAAGGCCTCTTACAAACAAGGTATGATAGTTGCATTCATGAACTCACTGCAGCTGTGGGTCCTAGAACAAGCCTTGTGTAAGATTAGGCAGGTCAGCATTTCATCCTGGGAAGTGTGTGGGGGGCGGTGCTGAGACCCTACCCCTCCCTGGGGGTCTACTGACAGATGCTGGAGGAGGGGTGTCAGAAAAATACACTGAATCAAAAGTAAAAAGTACCATGAAACACTGAGATCTGCCTTTTATAACTTGTTGAATGATATCTTAATCCTGACCATCTAGTTTTGGTATCACTGTCTGTCATTCAGATCAGATGGTACCATAGACAGACTGGGCCATCATCAACTCACCTTGGGGTCCCAGATTCTTGTCCACAGTCATGCTTTAAAAAGTCATGTGACAGAATGCCACAAACTGGATGGGTAGGAAATATATTCCTCACAGACTGGTGCTGGGGTCTAAGAACAAGGAATTGGCAGTAAGTTTAGTATCTTGTGAGGGTTTGTTCCTGAAAGGTGATAGCCTTTCCCAACATGGTGGTCCAGGTGGTCCAGGCAGGGCAGTTTTCTGGGAACCAACTCAGTTGTGAGGTTCTGCCCACATCACTTACTTACACACACACACACACACACACACACACACACACACACACAGAGAGAGAGAGAGAGAGAGAGAGAGAGAGAGAGAGAGAGAGAGAGAGAGAGAGAGAGAGACTTAGCTCATAAGAGCAGCACACTGGGAGTTTTGCTAACATAAAAACTGTGGAGAACACAAGTATTCAGATCATGGTAAAGACCCTTCAGAAGGAAGCAGCAATAGGAAAAATCCAATCTTCATCCACTTACACACTTGTACTCAAGCACTGCTCTTGGTGTTGCAGACACCACCATGAGCATAATCCATCTGTAGTCACCTCCCTCTGAAAGCAGTCAGGCCAATGAACACAGAGGTTCTGATAGCGAGGCAGGATCTGCTCTTCAGAAAGGCAGAAGGAGATGGCTGTGGTGGTGGCTAGCAGCCAGGGAGCAGAGAGAGACAGAGGGCATTATGGATGAATAACTATAGGAAGAGACCACGGGTCTCATCACAGTGTAAGAGAAGAGCTTGGGAAGATCCTTCAGTTCTTCTCATATCTCAAGAAACTGGCTTCCCCAGGCCTCTACACTATCCTCCACTCAGAAGACTGGTGAGAATGCACAGTGCCCAGGGTGCTGGCCAGTGGCCCATGCATCTAGAAAACAGATGTGGCTGCCTTATGCCTCCTGGACAATGACCATCCTTAGATAAGGGGACCTAGAGAGGTGGAGGAACTGACTGCAGATCTGCCTGGGTTAAGGGCTGGTTTCCTCAACTTGAAAATTGTGTCTGTCTCACTCTACTTCTGTCCACTGAGCATGGAGGACTTGGCACCTACTGGAGCCACCCATTAGTGACAGTGAGAATGCTATGGAATGTAGGTCCCTATTCATACCAGAGAAGGAAGCTGATTGATGCAGGTTCTTTAGACCTGTCTTTGGGGAAGGGACTGTATGCATGAAGACCCAGGATACTTGGAGACAATGTCTCAGCTTTGTAAAGGCTAACCAGGCAGGACTCAATGTATCAGCCTGGAGGATGAGATCATCTGGTCTGTTCTAGAAACTCACAGTAAAGTAACAAGACCTCACATAGACCCTGTGTGACGGCAATTGCCTTCGGCCCTAGTGGCCCGATAGTCTTCAGAAGGCGACACAGGCTACATGTAAAGGGAGGGGCTGCATTTCTGAACTAAGGGCACATTTTATTATATTTTTTCCAGGTGGAAGATTACCCTGAAAATGCAATAGTTCCCCCAAGGAGTTCAAGACTGGATGCCATCTATATGGGATGATGGGGGAAGCTCCCTTAGGAAACTATCTGTCAATCACCACATAAAGTACACATGGGCTTGTGTACTTTAACATTTTTAATCAGAAGAAATGGCCACACGCTGGCAGGGAAGGTCAAGTCATTGGTTTTGTAAGACAGATTCCTGCTGTGATTTAAATAACATTCGAAGGCATACACGGTTTGCATGGCTACAAGGCTCAGCTGATGTCATCCTGCCTGTCTGTCCCACCTCACTATGAAATGTCCTCTAAACAAACTTTCTTCCCTCCTCCCCATGTTCAGAACTCCCTCCTGCCTATTCACACTTGCCACGCTATTTCTTCTGTGAGTCTCTCTGCTCTCTCAGATCTTAGCTAAAACACCTCATTCCCTGGAAGCCCACAGAGGCCTTTCATGACCATCATATCTGTCATCTTCTCCTAGGACATCTCCACCTCCTTCCCTGTGCTAATTCCTTCCTCACAGTTGTAGGAATCACCTTTGAGCATAAATTGGTCTTGTGTTTCCCTCATAGAATATTTTCCTCATGAAAACACAGATCTCTGGTACCAGAGAAGATAGAGTGCTTGCAAGCATAAGGACACATATTTGATTCCCAGAACCCAAGTAAAAATGCACAGTGATGCACGCTGTAACCCCAGCTCTGGGGAAGCAGGGATGGGAGAATGCCACTCAGGCCTATAAAAAGACCTTATCTCAGGGGAGATAGACAACATCTCTGAAGATGACTCCTGAGATTTTCCTCTGGCCCTCACACATACACATGTGTACATACCTGTGCACCCTCATATACACACAGCATTAAAAAAAAAAACAGAGACCTCAGCCTTACTTTTCACCATTCCTAGAGGGTAAAGGAGCTGGTGAAAGTTCATCACAGGCATTTGATAAACATGGGATGAACTAATGGACTGGAGATGCTGGCCTAAGCTTAAAGTTCAGAGAAGCTAGGAGATGCTCAAAACAGACTATGTGACCAATTACATGCTTCATGGACCAAATTGATCCTGAACTATACTTCAAAATGAAGACTAAAAGCATTTTTTTTTGTTCCAAACTTAAGCTTGATTTTCTTTCCCTCAGAAATCTGATAATACAATTATAACATGTGTGATTAATTTAAAGACCCTACCTTCAAAAGCCAAAGGGGGTCTATCTTCCTTAATGAACAACATTAGCCAGTACCAGACCTGGAACAGTGACACACTGTGTAACAGAGTTGGAGATGCCTGTGGAACCAAGAGGCCCCAGAAGGTGACTTGTTCATCTTCTTTACAGCATGGCATAGATCTATACCACAGTGGTCAGAAGTCTGGGAGGGTGGTCAGCTCACCTAGATAATAACTGACCCTGATAAACACAAGTGTAACCTTGGGCAAGGTACTTAAACTTGTTGGGACTTATTCTGATCATCTGTGAATTAATAAGCATTAATAATTTCCTTAAGAGACAGTTGTATTAGTTGTTTTTCTCTTTTATGGCAAAGTCATTGGCAAAAGCACCTTCAGGAAGGAAGTTTACTTTTGCTCCCAGTTTGAGGGTACAGTCCAGCGTGGGTGAAGAAGGCATGGTGGCTGTGGTACAAGGCAGCTGGTCACACTGCAGCCACAGCGGTAGCTAAATGCTGATGCTCATCTTGCATTTTCATTTTTACTTATTCTGGAACCTCATCCCACAGAGTAGTGCTGCCCACTTTCAGGTGAGTCTTCTCAGTTCAGTCAAAGCTATCGTGGACTGGTCTAATCAACAGACCAGCAACCATGTCTCCCAAGCCACTCAAAATCCAGCCAAGTTGACAATCAAGATTAACCTCCATGAGTCCTTTGACTTGAAATCAAAACAAGTAGCCTGGAAAGCCATTTGTATTTGGCATAGAGTTGGAAGCAAGGGACACGAGACACTGTGTGGAGATGGTGGCTTGAGGAGGGCACTGGGTGGCTGCCCACGAGTGGAATTGTACATGTTATAATAACCAAGCTGTCTGTGATGCCAGGACACGGCGGTGTGCAAAGAAGGAGAGCACATTGCCACAGTGTTGGCGTTATTCAGAGGAGAATGAGCAGAAGCACACACAATCCTTACAGAGCACCCCACACACTGAAGAGGGTCCCATGGTCCGCACCTTAATTCTGGGTCCAGGGTCTTCTAGAGCCCTTGTCGCTAAATGCACAGTGAGGATCTGAGTGCTGCAGGGTCACAGCTTAGCTCAGAGTGTGCCCTTTTAGATGACCATCCCCAAGCTCCTCATACATCCCTCTTTGGTATATTCTTGCTGATAATTTATCTTTCCCATAGGTAAGGGTCAATTTTCTTTCCCTCATGCAGAATTTGTCACCAGTTTTTGGGGTGGCATATATCTGGTGAACATGTTCTATTATTTTCTCCCGTTCACTAGAGCTCTGACTAGCTAACGCACATCACAAAACAATAAGGTAGTAATATAAATATATCTAATAAAAGCTGTTCATTAGAGATAAGGTTGTTGAAAATAGCAAAACTACACAGACTCCAGAACCTGTGTGTTCAATTTTATCAGAATTACAACATAGATTTACTTATGTTTTTTTTTTAGAACCAGAAAAAAGTAGTATTTGATTGGTTAAATTTTTATAGGTAAATTTGTTTATTTGTTTGATTTTTTTGTTAAGAAAGGCCCTCACTCTATAGCCCAGACTTTTCTGGAACTCATTCGGTAGCCTAGATTAAGCTAGAGTCCACGATGATCCATCTGCCTCAGCTTCCCCATGAGCCAGGACACATGGCTTATCAGTACTTGGTTTTTGTTTTGGGAGGATTCCACAGTGAGTACCGCACTGTGTATTTGCATGAGAGGGACCCATAAGTGGTCAAAGGGCAGAGAATATGTGACTATGGGGTGCCCAACCCCAAGTAAAATCTATAACCCAACCTTAGGAACATCAGGGGTGAGACACAGGGGAGCCCTTTTCAAGAGCCTGCAAGCCTGGGTTGCCTGTCGTACGGCAGCTTCTTCCAGACACAAAAGGATGCTGCTTCCATGAGTTCTCAACAATATGGCTGCCTACACAAGACCCGCACTCAGTCTGCCAAAATAAATAGAAGGGAATTCACAAGGCTCCGCCCACAGGTGAAGGAGAGCTACTGGCTCCTTGGTACTTTTTAATTGAAATTCTTCCATCTTGGGGAAGAACAAAGTCAGAGAGAACTTTGCTTGTCAAGTCATCCTTGGTTCATGTCACAAGCCATGGTCTCTTTGTTCTATATATGCCCATCCTGATTCTCATTGCCCCACAGGCCTGGTTTTCCTTCCTGAAAAAAGACCAACACAAGGCAGGTGACAGTGAGCTACATATTTGGCCTACAGCAGTCTGCCTCACACATCTCCTAAGCTGAACCTGACAATGGTTCACAAGAGTGACTTGAGAAGTCCCAACACTGTCGCATCCAAATGGGTGACTCACAACACACGGCTAAGACTACGTTCTACTCTGAGAAGAATGGCCATGAACACCTTATCTCCGTGAAGCTGATGACACCATTATGCTTTCCACTAGTCAGCTTCACACTCAGGGCTGTAAGATTGTTTCTCCTGAACAGCAACCTTCTAGGGATGTATCAATAATGAAACATTAGACATGACATGCCCACCTATGCCTGCAAGGGATCCTAAGAAACTCATCACATCAAGAGGAACTAGCCAAGAAAAGGAAGGTATGGATGGGAATGATGAGGGGATAAGAGAGAGTAACAGGGTGAATGTGAATTTTAAAATGCATTATGCATATAAAAATGCTATGATGAAACCTATTAACTATAATTAATATATGCTATTAAAAACATATTAAAGCCAGAATTCTGATATTTGCTGACAGATGCTGGTGTTGGATCTGAGGCCTCATGGAGGGTCTTGAAGGCCACATTTTTGTCCAGGAATTATTGTTTGATAGTTATGTGTTTATTCAGGTATAAAGAAAGTGCTGTCTGCTCAGATTTCTATAACACAGGGAACAAATGTCTGTGTGAGAGGGCAGGAAAGTGTGCACAGCCTCGAGCTCACCAGGTAGCCCATACAGCCCCATGGAAATTATTCCCAGCAAGAGAACATCTTGAACATTCCCAGTCAACACCCCAGGTGTTATTAAATACGCACAGTAAGAAAAACTATTGAACTCAGATGGTTTTTAAGGGAAATACAAGTGATTTGAGGGTGGGCTCACATTACAATTTTATAGTTGAAATTACTCTTCGGGGAAAATAAAATTGCTCATTTGTGCCTCATCTCTTGAAAATGTCATAAATATGTATAGGTGAGCATGGCCCATCACAGAGTAACAAGGAGTCAACAGGAGGCCACATAAGAAGCAAAATCAACAGCCTGCTTCTGCACTTGTGTTTGTCCCTGAGGTGAAGCTCCTTGTCAATCATTCATCCTCAAGACACTGACTCTTAAAAAATCATTTCTACTGACTGCTTTATTTCATCATCTAATTTGTTAACTTCTAACAGATTCAGAACCCACCTAACACAATCTCCTAACACAATGCTCGCTTAGATGGAGGTATTGGCAATCCCCTGGGCTGCCACTGGCTTAAGGCACTTTGGTCGGACTAGAGGTCTCTGTTGGGTCTTCAGTACAAACAGTAGATAGGGTGGATCAGAATAATTCATTTCCCTATATGATGACCTTGGGTGGTGGGGAGGTCCTACATTTGAGTTTGATTTTACAAGATGATGTGACCTCTGTGAGTTTAACTGAAAAAAAAATGGGGTAGTGGTGACATCCCTTCTATACAGATGCATGATTTTCTCAGTCTTTCAGTTACAGAAGTCCAGTGAGCTTCAGAGAAACTTTACAGCATTAGATGGTAGTTAGCAAATGTTCTTTTTGTCTATTATTTTTGCATCAATAGAATAAGAGATTTAGAGATAATTTGACAGCAAAGAGCAATGGATCACTGTGCCTTGACACCCCTACACAATGCCCTTGGTTATGAAGACACAGCATGGGTGCCATAAAATTCACCATGCCCAGGTGCAGCAGCACAAAATGGTAATTTAGCTTCTCAGGACGCTGAAGCTAGGAGGTCATAAGTTCAATACCAGCTGGGCTACAGGGTGAGCTTAGGGACAACTGGTCAACTTACCCAAAACAATGTCTTAAAATTTGTTTTAAAGGAACATTGTGCTTGCCCAGAATGCATGATAACCAATACATTAAAGAATACAAACCAAATAATAAGCAAAAAAATTCCTTATAGCTGACAATCCTATATTGACCAATATTAATTAAAGTCTATCTTTTAAAATATTATTCTGTATGTGCATGTGGGTGTGGGGATGGGGACATGTATAAGTGCAGGTAGGCAAACCCATGTCTGCACACGCAGCAAGCAGAGCTGTCTTCCTCTACAATTTGCCACCTTATTTTTTGAGGCAATATCTCTCACTGATTTGGACAGACTGGCTGGCAGTGAGCTCAGGGATCCTCCTGTCTCCATCTCTCAGGATTACAGACAGGTGACACTGGGCCCTGGTTTTTACATAGGTTCTGGGGATCTGAACTCAAGTCCTCATGCTTGTGCAGCACTTCATCCCCAAGTCTGGCTTTTCACAGAGCTTCTCTGCATCATACACTCCGTGGTTTTGACAAATGAGCAACACCAAGCATTGGTTGACAATATAAGACAAGACAGAATCAAAGAACATTCTTCCACTACACCATTAACCCATTTCACTTATTCATCTCTCCCTTCCCCAGGCCCCCAAATACCTGGACATCACCGATTTTCTTACTCCCTTTATCATTTTGCATCTTCTGGAATGTTCTATAATTGGAATTATATGGTTGGAGTCAGGCAGCATTTTCAGATTGGCCTCCTTTGTTTGACAACAGACATTTAAGATTCCTCCATGTCCATTAGTAACTTGACAGTTCACCCCTTTTTTACTGCTTAATAACATTCTGTATATGAATGTATAGTTTTCTCACCCCTTTAATTACAGAAGAGCATCCTGATTGACATTTTGAGTGATTATAAATCAAGCTTATTTCAGATGTTGACACGCAGGCATTTGTGTCCCTTCTCCTGCATTCACTAAACATTTGTTGCTCTTCTTGTAACTGCCCCCCACCCCAGTCCCCAGATTTTCTTTTTCCCACTTTTCTTCCTCTTTGCATTTCAGGTTGAGGAATGCCAATGTGGGCATGCCCATGCTAGCTGATTCCCCTCCACCGTGTTTGGTCTTATGCCCATGAGCCTACTGAAGACATCCTTCACTGCTGTCCTGTTTGTGTTTCTAGCATACTTGTCAATCAGTCTTCTACACCTGCCTCTGTCACCACGGGCTTCTGTCACATCATCTACTTTGTTCCGCTGGTAATCCAGACCACTATCCATGATTAATTTAAATATCTATACAATCCCCCCATTCCTGCACTATCTGAGCCTAGTCAACAATGTTCCTTCTTCCTTTCCATATGAATTCTTGCTTCTCATTTCCTGAATGTGTTATCACTGAACACCAGACCTGATGTACTGGGTATCCAAAGACAATACACTTAAGACTCTGAATGTGGGGTTCTGTGGTGCTGGCCTGGAACCATGTTTGTTATACTGTGGTTATGGGTCCAAGAGACTTTAGTTTCATCTTTTTTTTCTCCCTCTCCTGTTGTCCTGGTGTTTCTCTACAAACTCATTCTTAGATGCTTATGGTCTGTGTCTGCCATTCTCTTAGTTGTGGTAAATTGCTATTATTTGGGGTCCCACTGATGTGGTGGTTAAGTGTTGGGAGGTGAAGCTTTGTGCTCTCGTGCCCATATTCCAGCTTATAACGTGTCTGAGCCTCAGCACAGTAGCCCCTAGAAGGGTTCAACTTTGGGAAGTTCCCCCTGATCCTCACCTTCTCATCTTTCTCTTCATGTGAGGCAAGGAAGCTAGAGGAGGCTGCACACCTGGCTGGCTGTCCTTCCTTCAGGTCAGAAAAGGACTTTGAAAAGCATTTTTCTTTTAGCGTATAGTTATAGGGTAGGCAGAGAACACTGGGCTTATTTCAAAGGTTCTTTTTCCACTTGCTATGACCCCAACAGTGTGGGGTTTCTCTCATATCTGTGTGATAATCCGGTAAGGTTCCTGAAGGTGAAACAAACGTAGAGTGAGGACTCCCAGGGCACTTTAACTCTCAAGCTATGCATACTTGTTCCTGCTCATGTAGGTTGATCTTGGCTGTCACTCTCTGTACTGATCTGTACTTCCAGATTTCAAAGTGATTTCAGCCTTCTGATGGCCCCACAAAAGTCACTGGTTTTCAGTTTGTTCTATATTTGTTTGTTGTGAGAAACAAGAAACCTGATGGGTGACGATTTCCAAGCTCTGTGTGTGACAGCTAAAAAATAAAGGTCTATGAACTTTGGGAAAAGGACAGAGAGCAAGAATGTTTGACTCTGAGAAACATACATTACCTCTGGCAGCCACTCAAATGTGATCTTATCATCTGAGAACAGCTGGAAGGCAATGTACACTGAATGGATGAATCAATAAACCTGCATTTACGAAAGCAGGTGAGGACCAGGCTTGCTTGGCAAACCACAGTTTTCCAGATCCCGCTCTGGGGCCAAAGGCCATGAATAAGAATACCATCAGGGTAAACTTGAGGAAAGTTGGATCAGTTTTAAGCAGAAAAGAAAAATATTTAGTAAATATATACTGAAGACATTGTTTACATAGAATATGCTGTCTCACATTTTTCTTGAAGGAAATATTTTACTTTGGGTAAACATTTATAAAGCAATCAATACTTCCCAGTTGCTATATGAGAAGGTGATGGGGACACTGGAGAACAGAAAGAGTAGGGGTGCTGGAGACCAGGGTCCCCACTAACTGCTGCTGGGATGGGTAGGAGGCACACTCAATAAGAACTAAACATCTGGATTTTTTCTATTACATTTATGCACTGTGTTTGTGTATGGGGAAGGAGGACATGGTGCACCATTTGCAGAAATCGGTGCTCTTCTTCCAGCTTGTGAGTTCTGGGGATCAAACTCAGGTTGTCAGACATAATGGCAAGTGCCTTTATACACTGAACCATCTTTGTGGTGGTACTGTGTCCCCGAAATATTGTGCACCCTAATAAACTTATCTGGGGTCAGAGACAGAACAGCCACAATATTAAACAGAGGATAGGCAGTGGTAGCACATGCCTTTTATCCTAGCATTCCAGAGGCAGAAATCCATCTGTTCAAGGATACAGCCAGGCATGGTGACTCATCACCTATGGAGTAATGGTAGAAAGCAGAAAGGTATATAAGGCGTGAGGACCAGGAACTAGAGGCATTTGGCTGGTTAAGCTTTCAGGCTTCTAGCAGCAGGTCAGCTGATAGCCATTGGGATATAAGGACACAGAGGCTTCCAGTCTGAGGAAACAAGACCAGCTGAGAAGTTGGCCAGGTGAGGTTAGCTGTGGCTTGTTCTGCTTCTCTGACCTTCCAGCATTCACCCCAATAACTGGCCTCAGGTTTGATTTTATTAATAAGACCTTTTAAGATTCATGCTACATCTTACTGGCCCCAAATCTAGATTCTTACATGACTATTAATAACTTAAATGTTGGCAAGTTCAAACACATATTCCAACATGGAATAGATAAACAATGTGTAGACCAAACACAAATGCCCAAAGTGGCTCAGAGTGGGTTTTGCTTGAATATGGACTCCAATGCAGTTCAAACCCAACTCTGACTTGAGGAAGCACAGTAATTAAAGACCTTGTCTGAGATCACACAGCCAAGGGACAGCCAAGGGGCTGGGTGCTGAGGCCACTAGCACACTGCTTTCCTGCATCAAGGCACAGGTCCACTCAAGTGGACCTTTCCTCCTCCATGGAGCTAGTGGCCGCTGTGTAATCACCAGATTACCTTCTTTCACAGACAATATTAATGGTCTCCATGTTTACATTCTTAAAAAGCTTTTAAAAAGCAACCAGCTTCATCACTTTCCCCCCAAGGAGCATAATTATATTTTACTTAATCAGCAAGGAAAAGAAAATTCTAATCAAACAGTCACCATTTTGCCTGTGCTGTGAAATCACAGCAAGATAAATGGTTCCAATCAGTCACAGGCCATCCACGAAAGACTATGGCATTTAACGAAAAAAAAAAAAAAAAGGCTTCGAGCTACTTGGATCCAACTTCCCTTCTGCTTCACTGCCCCCTCTAATTCTGAATCATCCTAGAACATTTCAGCTTGCCAGGCATGGTAGCTTTCTACAAAGCAATGTTAAATCTCAGTGGCCAAAATGAAAAATAAATGAATGGGCAGAGTCTCCTGACTTGGTCAGGTTTTGCCCACTATGTGCTGTCCTTGATGGACAGAGGAGGATGCTGAGAGGAGCGTATGAATGAAGGGTGAGTGGGAAAAAATGGGTTTTGCAAGTAGAGAGTTTTAGGAGAAGGCACCATCCACACACAGTGTTGCCCAGGTCCTGTGACTGAGTCCTACAAAGACAGACACATAAACTAACAGGCACCAGGAAGCCAGTAGGACTGGAGGTAGAGTTGCTATTGAAGTTGTTCAAGCCTGAATTTTTTTAAAATTTTAATCTATGTGTATTGTGTGTGCCTACCATGTGGGTGCAGATGCCTGCTGAGGTCAGAAGAGGGAGTCTGGTCCCTTCGACCTGGAGTCACCTGATGTGGTACTGGGCACCAAACTCGAGTGCTCTGGAAGAGCAGCAAGTGCTCTTAACCACCCAGCACCCATTAAAGTTACCAGGTGTATACAAATATACACCGTCATAATAAACTCTGGTAAACTATTCTTTCCATTGGCAGCCAAGAAGGCATTGCCCTGGAAACCTGGCCGCAGGGCATCTCGTGACAGACACGCCTCTGCTTGGTGTGACCTCACATTTCCCTAACCCTACTGTCATTTTAAAATATCAAGTGCAAAATGCATTTAGTACACCAGAGAGCCACTGCTCAGGAGCACAGAACACAGTGGAGAGTACGCTGTGGCTGGCTGGACACTGCAGGTCACTGACACCACCCATGCCATAAAGGGATGTCACACTCATACTGCTAATCCAAGGAAAGGCTGAAACTCAAAACTGTTCTGAGTCTGTAGTACTTCCACAACATCCTGATGTCAAAGGCCATGTGCTGTGCCGCCGTCATTCAAGGGAAGACTGCCTTTTACATGGTTGTGGCCTTGGCATGCCATAAAAGTGATATATCACAGAGGATCTTTCAAATAAAACAATCAAACACTGTGATTGAATACAGTAACTGGTGCCAGGGAGAAATGGAGAGATGTTGAGCAAAGTATCCTCAAAGGAGTTATTTCATCACACATGCACAATTGCCAGGCATTTCAGCATTCCTTAAGCTAGCATTCAAGAAAAACTAAGAAATACAGCCCCAAATAAATTGCTCTCTGCCCACATCAGTTTTGATAATGAAGCTCAGCCTCAGTGAAGCAGGCTCCATGCCACAGGATGGGCCACAGAGACAGTGGGTGGCACCGCTGGGTTCTCTGGCTGAGAAAGCGGGTGAGGCTGAAAGTACTGAAAGAAATCACCTAATAGAATCACCTTCATGCTGCATATACCACAATCCACCAGTCTCCACTCACCCTTCAGCTCTATTGATCATCCAAGCACACACTGAAGTGTGCTACTTCTAAACTGTTGTTTTTTTTTTAATCTTCTATTTTCATACATAGGTACAAGTGTCTGTGTCTTCATGCCATTTGTACAGCAGCCCAAAGGTGGCCAGAAGAGGACTAGAGTTACACATGGTTGTGAGCCACTGTGTAGATGCTGCCCCATGTAGAACTGAGCACTGGTGGAGCACCACTGAGCACTGGAGAATGAGAGGATAAACCCCATCCCTGCAAACAGACCCTGGTTAAGTACCCCTGAAGACACAGGGCAGACCCAACCCTGGGATCCTCAGGAACCTGCTCACAGGAGAGCAGGCCTCAGCCTCCTCCAGAGTCCACAGGGGCAGGCCTGTTCTGGGCTCTACTCCCCAGGATCTGGTAAGCCAGCCAGGGAACTGCCTAAGGGTTGGTTTCGGGCCAATACCAGACTGTGTGGTGTTTTTCTGTGCTCTGAGACTAGAATGGGCTAAAATCCCAATGAAAAGTAATAGAAGACTTAGAGCCAGTGGGGCTTTCCTTAAAGGTTTTTATAACAAGCAGAAGCTACTCCAATTATAATGAAAAGACATTCATGAACACCAAACTACTGGGGCCTTTTTAGAATTTCTAAGTGCTCTCATATGTAGGTTGTGAAGAATGGGTCCTTGTGTCACACTGAAACACGTTTCACAGAGGAGGATGCATCTGAAGTTTTCACTTCATGGCCCCAAAGGTGAGCTTTCCTCTGTAATTCCATCATTGAGACTGCAGAGAGCAGCAAGATGGCTCCAAGGTACAAAGCTTGCCAGGCAAACATGAATACATAGCTCCGTCCTGGAACCCACAGTGGAAGGAGAGAACCAATTTCCAAAAGTTTTCCTTGGACCTTCACCCATGCGACATGATGTGTGCAGGCATACTAGCATACACACATACTAAATAATAATGAAATCCTAGGTGTCCCTGATATAGATATATAGGAGGATATGGAGATGATAAGATAAAAGGGTAGATTAATGAACCTACTTTTAAAGAACAACTTGTTTAAAATGTTTTACATTGGTATAAATTTTAGTTTATTGATACAAACTTGAAGTTAATTTTGTTATACTGTATATATATATTTCTATTCTTGTTTGAGGTATTATATTTAACTCATTTAAAATTGTAATGGATAATTAAAAATAGATTAATAATTAGTCATCTATGATAATCATATCTGTAGCCATGTTAGTTAAGTCTTCTAGGTATACATAGATATATTTCAGATAGATAGGTAATCTTCAAACACTTCATAGACCTAGAGAATATGGCATTTAAATAACTTAGAATTCTGTTGACGTGAGACACAATTGCTCCTGGCTGCACCAATTGATCCCGAGAGAATGTTGGGCTTCTAAGACATTTCCATTTGGAAGTTTGTCTTCTTGGCACAAAATGGCCTACTGGGCAAAGAACTGCCCTTGCCTTGATGGCTGACAGTACAAATATAATGTTGTCCTTTCTGGACAAGCGGGACACAAGGAAAGCGACCACTGTACTCTGCCAAGTCAGGGTAAGATGGTCTTTCAGAATTCCTGCTTCTGAAAATGGTCTGTCAGATACTCTAGGCCTGTAGCCAATTTGAATGCACCAACAATGCTGAGAAACATTAGGTGACTGTCCAGGCTTCCAGCTGTCTTGGTCTACTCTTGCAAGATTCCCGAAAGTTGCTTGCATCCACCTACCATTTCTCAGGTACCATTATGTTCCTTTTCAGGTCTTTGATGTGGTTGAAAACTAGATAGTTGTAATTTCCTCAGTTATGATAAAAGATAAGTTAGATATAAAACCTTAAACTCACAAATATAAGATAGATAGGACATCTTCTTTAATATTGTAACTATAATTCTTGCTTGGTAATTGTTTTGTTATATGTAATTTTACCATGTTAAAGTTAAAAACCTTTTTAAAAAAATAAAAAAAGGGGAAGTACTGTGGATATTGCTCTATATAAATAAAACACTGATGGCCAGTGACCAGGCAGGAAGTAGGTTGCCAGGCAGGAAGTAGGTGGGACAAGGAGAGAGGAGAATTCTGGGAAGCAGAAGGCTGAGGAGGGAGACACTGCAGCCACCACCAGGACAAGCAACATGTAAAGACGCTGGTAAGCCACCAGCCACGTGGCAAGGTATAGATTTATAAAAATGGGTTAATTTAAGATAAAAGAACAGTTAGCAAGAAGCCTGCCATGGCCATACAGTTTATAAGTGATATAAGCGTCTGAGTGATTATTTTATAAGTGGATTGTGGAACTGCGGGGCTTGGGGAACCTGGAGAGAAGCCCTCCAGCAACATGTCCCCATTTCATTTTTATTGATGTGATAAAAATATCCCAGTGAAAAGGAAATATAAGGAAGGAAGGGTCCATTTGGCTTCCAATCCCAGGTCACAGTCCATTATTTCATGGAAGTTAAGGCCGGGATCGAAGCTATCACATCTACAGGAAGCAGCAGGTACAGGATAACAGGTGGAGCCTTGCTTTCTTGTTTGCTCACTCTCAGCTAGCTTTCTCCTCTCTTATGCTGTTCATGACCATCTGCCTAGGGAATGACGTCACCCATAGTGGGCTGTGTCTTCCTACATAGATTGTCACTCAAGATACTTTCCCACAGACATGTCTCCAGGCCACTGTTGTGGATATCGCTCTGTATGCTATGAATATGTTGCTCTGATTGGTTAGTAAATAAAGTGCTGATTGGCCAGTAGCCAGGCAGGAAGTATAGGCGGGACAAAGAGAGAAGAGATTTCTGGGAACAGGAAGGCTGAGTCAGGAGACGCTGCCAGCCGCTGCCATGAGAAGCAAGATATAAAGATACCAGTGAACTACAAGCCACATAGCAAGGTATAGATTTATAGAAATGGGTTAATTTAAGATGTAAGATGTAGCTAGCAAGAAGCCTGAGCCATTAGGCCATACAGTTATAATTAATATGAGCCTCTGTGTGTTTACTTGGGTCTGAGTGGCTACAGGACTGGTGGGTGAGAGAGATTTGTCCAGTCAGGACCTAGGAAACCTTCAGCTACAGGCCACCCTGGTCTAGATAATTCCTCTTGAAAACTCTTCCTGGAGTGATGCTATGTTGTGTCGTGGTGATATTCACACTGCTGCACACTGACTTGATTGAGAAGATTGTTGCAGAGGACATGGATGGAAGGTGCTGCAGATCCAGCAGCAGACATCCTCACTGTGGCACAGCAGAAAGGGCAACCTCGCCTTCTCTATCCTTCAAAATGAAGGTGAATATTTCATGTGATCCAGCATCAATAAGCCACGTGTTAGCAGCATGAGACAGATTACATTCAAACTGTAGAATCTACTGACTATGCATGTAGCCTTATTTCTGCACACTTTATCCTCACTTGTGAACTCATACCCAAACAGAAATGTTGATAACTAAACAAAAGGGACAAATCCAAGAAATACGTCATCTGGGATTTCATCACTGCCCTACTTTCATTGCGGCTGTTATAAAAAAAAAAAAATCTGACAAAAACAACCTAGGGAAGAAAGGGTTTATTGGGTTCACAAATCCAGGGACAGTCTCTGATTACAGGGAAGTCAAGGCAGGAACTCAAGTAGCTAGTCATATTACATCCACAGACGAGAAGGCAAGAACAGGGAGAGAACAAGTGTGCACATGCTTGCTGGTACTCAGGCCCCTTTCTATTCTCATACAAATCCAAGATCCCCCACATAGGAAATGGTGCTACCCACAGTGGTCTGGGTCTTCCCATGTCAATTAATGTAATTAAGACAATCTCCCACAAACATGCTTACAACCCAACCTGATGTAGACTCATTGAGACCCTCAGATGATCATAGGTTGTGTCAAGCTGATAATGAAAACTATTAAAATCATTGCATGGCAGTTGTCAAGGGGCCCAGAGGAAGATAATTGTGACATTAATGTGCTCTATTTTCTCTTGAGATCATCACACATTACCACATTATATGCCACTGCTCACTGACAAGAACATCATGAGTCTAATGACTATGATTATATGTTCTGTCTGCGTGTGCTGTAAGTGATCAGGAGGCTGAGATGGCCCAACACTTAAGGTAGTTTGCTACTTTTCCAGAGGACCTGATTCCAATTCCCAGCACCCAAGTCAGGCAGTTTACTGCTACAGGGCCATTCAGTATTTTGAAGGGGTTTATCACTTCCTAAGAGACTAGGGTGTGTCTTTAACACATCCGTTCTATGGATGTAGTTATTTTGTATATGTGACAGGTAGGATGTCTGTGGCTACAACAGTGCTAGGCCTTGTCAGTGGCCTGGGCTGTGTGAGAGATACAGATGCATGAAGCTAAAGTCAGGTCTCTGCCCAGATCTTCATACCACCATAGGACCCAAATATAAAATAGACAGTCTTTGCATATATCCTTGTCCTAGATCTACCAAAAGAATAAAGAAAATACTATGTGCCCAAATTTTTAATTTTTATGTGTATGTGGTACACATGTTTGTGTGCAGCTATGTGTGTGGAGACCAGGGGACGACCTTAGTTGTTATTCCTCAAATGCTGTCCAACGGTCTGGAGATAACCAAGTAGACTAGACTGGCTGGCTAGAGAGTCCCTGGAATCTGCCTGTCTTTACTGCTGCAGCACTGGGGGTGGGGTGGGGTGCGTACCCCACTGATACAGCACTGGGGTGGAGGTGGTGCTTTATTGGGGCAGTGCTGGGGTCAGTGTGGGGTGGGCGCTCTCACCCATCTTCACATTCAACTTTGCATCCTTTCAAAAGAGAATCACAAACCTACACCCTGAGTCTGAGTTTGTTCTGCCTAGGAATTTTCTGCACAATTGTACTTTGTCTGATCTAATTTTCTGCTTGACTTAGTAAATTCTTGTTGACTTAATTTGAATATTGTGAGTGACTAAATGTTATTTAGTTCAGATGAACCCTCCAGGTAGACAGGCTCAAAGCCAATCACTATCTGGACATAACAAAGGCTTGCTGGGTTTCTGCTGTTATTTTAGTTTTGTTTGTTTGCTTTATTTTACTTGATTTCTGTTTCAATAAGGCCTTTATATTTCACAGTGTAGCCAGGCTGACCTCTGACCTGTGATTAGTCAGGTACATGGGTTATAAGCATGTATCACCATGCTGAGCCTGGAGACAATGATTTTTAAATAAAATGTAATTCACTCTATTTTTATATAACCTATTTCTTCATTTTTCACAAGTATGAAATAAAATATTATATCCATTAAATTATCCCAATATATAATGAAATTAATTATTTAAAAGAAAGGAAATTAGGTTTGTTTGCATAACTTTTTCCCAGTGAACTCATTGTGTCTTTTTTTTGATTAGTACTTTATTAAATATCTACTTATAATAAGGCTACAAATAATCTGCTCTATAAATTCATTTTCCGTTATGTCTGTGTTACAAATGTGGCAATGACGATTTCTATAGTTAACAAACCTTCTTTATTATAAGATTAAGTTTGAATTGGAAACTATTTTTAAATAGCCCATATGAACAACTAACTATATGCCAAGAAATTTAATGAGCAAAAAGAAACTGACATATTCTGGACACATACTCCATTAATGTGAGGCTAAATCATGAATGAAAACAAAACTGATAACAAGTAACGATTGACTCAGTAATTTAACCCCCCCCCCAATCACACCTGAAATCAGGTAATTTCACTATTTAAGTCTACTAATCATTGAAAGCAAAGTAATAACAATTCTTGTTAAATTATTCCAGATACACAGCTGTGGGTTCTCCCAGATGTATTCTAGAAGGCCAGCACTACCTTAACACTAAAACGAGATAAGGACAAGAGAAAACAGAAAGCTGTTAGCCAGCATCCTCGGTGAACATTGGTGTAAACGTCTTCAAGAAAGTAACAAACCAAATCCAAGGGAGTATTTAAAACTTAGTGCCATGACCAAACATGAATACCCAGGGATGTAAGGATGGCTCAATATCCACAAATCAACAAACAGTATAGCACATCTACACAAGAGAGAGAGAGAGAGAGAGAGAGAGAGAGAGAGAGAGAGAGAGAGAACTCCACAGCTGTCCTTATGCTGAACTGAGAAAATCTGAATGCTGTCAGTTTCACGACTAGAACAAAATGAAGATATGCACCTTCACCACTTTTATTCAACATAATACTGATGTCCTTCCAGAGCAATCAGTCAAGAGGGAGAAACAAAGGCATCTTGATTAGAAAAGAGGATGCAGCTAGGTGGCGGGGGCACATGCCTTTAATCCCAGAACTTGGGAAGTAAAGGCAGGCAGATCCTGAACTACAGAGTGAGTTCAGGAAAGGCTCCAGAACTACACAGAGGAACCCTGTCTCAAAAAGAAAAAGTAAAGAGAAGATGCATAACTGTCACTGTTTACAGATCATGTGATCTATATAAGAAATCTCAAGGACTTCAACACACACTTCTAGATCTAGTAATGAAGTCAGCAAAGGTACCAGGCGCAAAGCTGGCACACAGTGATGAGTGTTTTTGCCGTATGACAACCACCAAATATCTGAAATAGAAAGTGACCTCATTTCAATAGCTGTAAACTACACTAGAAAGAAATTCAACCAAAGAAGTAAAGGATGTTACAATAACATCTACAAAACATTGACAAAAGACACTGAAAAAGACACAGAAAGCAGAAAGAGGCCTGATGTTCAAGGACTACTAGATCATTATTGCAAAAATGCTCAGCACAAAAAGCAATGTATAAACTTGAGGCAATTCTTATCAAGACGGTAATGGCAATCTAGGCAGCACTAAGAATGAGGCCTGTGTTTGTGATGGAGTCACAAAGGAAAATTTAAAACTCCCAAATAGCCAAACAACCTTGGTAATGGAAGGAATAAGGCAGAAAGGTGAAGATGGACACATAGACCAATGGGACAGAACAGGGATAGTAAGTGAATCTGCAACCAATTGAGTTTTGACAAAAGTGCTAAGAATACACATTGGAGAAAAGGTAATCTTTTAAATAAATGTACAGAAGAAACTAGCTAGCCACATGTAGAGAAATGAAGTCACTCAAATAACTCAAAATGCATTAAGCCCTTAATGGTAAGGATTCGGACTGACACTGTTATATGAAAACTTAGGAGACATGCATTCGGTGCATTGAAATGGACAACAATTTAGGGGAACAAACCCTCCAAAGCATAGCAACCAAAAGGAAAAAAAATAGGCAAATGGGGTTCCATCAAGCTCATAAAAGCCCACATATTAAAGAAAAATAAAACAAAATGAGGGTAGTTTTAACACTTACAAACACACAACTCAGAAATGTGGGTCTGTGTTCCCATAAAGCCTGCAGATGAATGTCTGAAATGGCCACATCTACACTCTCCCATAACAAACAGCCCACCCGGAGATGTATTTTCTCAGTGAGAAAATACAGCGGTCCATCCATACAGCAGTCTCTCAGCAGGAACAGACATAGACAGATGCATCCAGGGAGAGAAGCCAGGCCATTTGAGCCACCTACTACATGCCCAGATATCCTTCTTGCCACAGGCAACATATGGGGTGAAAACCACAGCAGAAGCTGTAAGGGCTGCGTGTAGATGAAGAGGGTGCTATGGAAAGGGACAGACATGGAGGCTAATATATTACCATCATGCTTGTAACCCCAGCTCTCCTCACATGCACAGCATTTTGTCAACATTGTCCTGAGTGCTAGCCCTGCCCACAAAATTAACCAAATAAATTTAGATTCACCAAACCCCCTTTGCAGGAGGCACAATTTTGAAGAAAAAAGGAACTCAACAGGGAGCCCTTAAATATATATTTAAGCAATTCAAGGGAAACTCATGAAAACAGCCTTCATAGTGGGGTTAAGTAGTAGACATCTTTAGAGAGCAGAGACCCCTTTGTTTCCTAAGATGTTTCCTGAGCCCAGTGAACTTATTAGACACTTTGATGTCACGAAAAGTGTGATGTGCATACGTACAAATGATCCAAACATGGCAAAAAGCAGCTAAAATAAAAAAAAAAATCAATAAAGCAGCTTTTTAACAAACGCATTCTTCACTGGATCAAAGAGAATTCGGGCAGCTACACGCTGCAGATCTGACACCCATTAGTTTTCCATTTCAAGGAGACAGCTTGGCAAGAGGAAGGCAAGGCCTGTCTGTAATGTCTGTAATGAGTTTCTCTGGGCAGAAATGAAGATGCTTTCCAGACAGAGAATAAACGCACACACAAGTCAGTGTGCACCTCCATATGGAGAACTCACCTTCCAGAGGCTTCTGGAAGACACAGAAGACTAAAATCCCTTCTTCAGGGTCTCCTCACACTCCTCTTTGTCCACAGAACACACTTCAGATGTAAATGTGTGTGTTTTCTTCAGTTTTTAGTTCTTTAAAGCATCATCAAACCAAGGAAGCAGGCTGCAGACGAAAGCTCATCCAGGAGAGATGGCTTAGTGGTTAAGAGCACTAACTGCTCTTCCAGAGGACCTGGGTTCAGTTCCCAGCACCCACATGGCATCTCATAGCTGTCTATAACTCCAGTTCCAGGGCACCTGACACCCCTACCTAGACATACATGAAATGAAGGCAAAACACTAATGTACAGAAAATAAACATAAATAGGGAAATAAAATACTTTAAAACAAGCTCATCCAAACCTGGTGCCATGGGCACCCCACTGCCACTCTTACCACACAAAGACTGTGCTAATTAACAAAGGAGCTGCTGCAAACATGGGATTTTTTTAAAGGACTTCACTCCCAAGGGTTTTTTGTTTCCAACAACTAACCATTTGGGGGGGCCATTTTGGAGGTTCACACTGGTAGACAGACACTCACGCCAAGTTCTTACCCGGAGTTGCCTAGCTCAGTGAGACACAGTCCCCAAGAGCTCTCCGAGAGACCTCACTGATCCTCCATTTCCATTTCACTGCTCTCATGACCAGACCTTGCCTATATGTTGGGTTCAGAGGAAGCAAAATGCAACTGAATCTTGTTCCTTCCATCAATGCAATAAAAGCAAGAGACAGATGCAGGCAACTCAGAGTCAGTGATCTGCTTTTCCACCTGTCTAACCCAAGCATCTACCCAAAGGAGAATGCCACCAGCCCTGCTAGAGTATATCCAGAGGGGACAAAAGGGGCAGTGGGGACCCAGGAAGTATGAGCAGTGAGCATTTCTGCTAAGTCACCGGGCAACACTTACAGATACCTTTCCATCAACCCAGCCCCCCGCCCCCATCCCAATATGGCTTAGGCCCTCCTCTGTGACTCCTCTGTGCACAAAGGAGAGTC
The DNA here is from genome assembly GCF_004664715.2 of Peromyscus leucopus. Taxonomy (NCBI): domain Eukaryota; kingdom Metazoa; phylum Chordata; class Mammalia; order Rodentia; family Cricetidae; genus Peromyscus; species Peromyscus leucopus. The sequence continues at coordinate 1,272,496 of NC_051073.1, read as the reverse complement.
CTCTATGGTAAATGTTCTAGGAGATGCGTGGCTCTTTTTGACCAACTGCTTCCATATGATTGACCCATTTCTGACCGCTGGTTCCTGCCCTTTCACTAATCTCCTCTCAGTTCCAGTTCTTCCATCCTGCCTCTACCCTCACCAAACTACTTTCAAATTACCTTTCAAACTGCAGTCTACTGACTTTCTAGGCAAGCCCTTGGGTGGCACTGGGCTCTTCTTGGCTACATCTGATTGAAGAATCTGATTGAAGAAAATATGTCACCTCCCCATTGGCTAGCCCAAAGCATCTCTGCCTAGCACCACTTCCCAAGATCCTCTCTGCTCCATCATGTCTCCTGTGAGTATAATGACTGGGATGGTAGGAAGAAGTCACAACATAAGAATCTATCACAGAAGCTGAATGACTGTTCACTTGGGCACATGGCAGCAAAATGGACTGTCGTTGACATATTGTACACCCCAATAAACTTATCTGGGGGTCAGAGAACAGAACAGCCACTATATTAAACATAGAGGTTAGGCAGTGGTAACACATGCCTTTAATCCTAGCATTCTGGAGGCAGAGATCCATCTGGATCTCTGTGAGTTCAAGGCCACACTGGAAACAGCCAGGCATGGCAACACACGCCTTTAATCTCAACCCTTGAGATTTTATGTCTTGCTTGTGAAAGACACATGCCTTTAATCCCAGGAAGTGATGGCAGGAAGCAGAAAGGTGTATAAGGCATGAGGACCAGGAACTTTAGCCTTTTAAGCTTTTAGGCTTTTAGCAGCAGTTCAGCTGAGATCCATTTGGATGAGGACTCAGAGGCTTCCAGTCTGAGGAAACAGCATCAGCTAAGAAGTTGGCGAGGTGAGGTTCGCTGTGGCTTGTTCGTTTCTCTGATCTCTCAGAATTCACCCTAATATCTGGCTCCAGGTTTTTTTTTTTTTTTTATTAATAAGACCATTTAAGATTCATGTTACAATGGACCTGACTGGCAGATGCTCAGAACTGAAGCAGGGTGAGGAAGAACAGGATGACTAAGACATCCAACTCAGACCCATGTGCTGTAGCTAGCTAACCAGACTAGCCACTGTTGGGCTTTGTGGGTGCTTGTAATTTCATAAAACTTACAATATATATGAAAAGAATAGAGTTTATAATAAAATTAAAAAGAGAACAGTATTTATACATCAGTCAGGATACACAGAAATTAGTTCACGTCATAAATGGAAGACAAGGTGGAGGAAGTAACACACATGCATACACACTCACAAAACATATACATACATCCATGTGTTTATTAAAAGGCACATATATAGCAAGAGAGAGCACTTGCTGCTCTTGCGGATGACATGGGTTCAGTTCCTAGACCCCACATGGTGGCTCACAAGCATATGTAACTCCAGTTCTAGAGGACCCTATGCCCTCTTCTGACCGCTTCAGGTACTGCATGCATGTGGTGCATAGACACATATGCAGACAAAAGACATGTGCACTTACAATTTAAAAAAATTTTAATACTAAAGTAGGCACACATTTACTCTTGTACTTTTGTATTTGGGGTTGTGAGCCTAGCTTAGGAGCTGAGCCACCTCTCTAGCCCTTGGCACACATGTACTAAAGGACAGTTCTGTATATATACAAGAAAGTATTTCATACACAAGTATGTACATAGTCACCTTAAAGAATATATAGTTATATATTAGTAAAACATATACATAGTTTGTGTGCCATGGATGATTAGGATAATTGCCATTAAATACTGTAGATGGAAATAACATGTGTGCCTGTTGGCAACCTGATCATACTCAGGTCCTGAAGCCACTCAGCTGTAATATGTAAAGGGCTCTGCCTCTTTCTTTACTTCCATAGCTGTGGCTTCTTATCCTGATGGGATTTTGTGCAATATTTTAAGAGAGAGGAAGCTGCTTCATTGCACTAGGGTGAATTGAAGTTGAGCAGTCTGGGACTGAGAGGCTGTGAAGGGTATGTGTGAATCCTCCTTGCGCACTGTGACACAATAAATGTAAAGTCACATTCAGTACAGCACTCCTAGTATTTGCCTGCTTCCAGTTCTTACACATCTGGCTTTTCATCCACCTCCAGGGAATTCATTCTCACAGGTTTTTTGAAATTATGTCTCAGGGAGCTAATTATCCATCTCTTGGCCCTTGCCTACATTAGCTGTTCTGTCTTGATTTGCTACCCCTCCCCATTTTTAGGGTGTTTACTGTCATCTTTATACTGTGGCTCCCTTTTATTTACTATATCACTGGGACTAAAATAAATGTTCAATTTTTTTTTTTTTTTACTTGAATGGAATTCAACTCTGAGTGTGATGCTGGTAGAGAAAGGGCATCTATGATGTTTTCTGTGGATCCATGGAAAACATTGTTCATTCTTTTTACAGAGGAGTCATACCCTGTATGGTAGTTTGAATAAAACGGTCCCCACAGGCCCATAGGGAGTGGCATTGTTTGAAAGAATTAGGACATGTAGCCTTGTTGGATTGGTGTGACTTTCTTGGAGGAGGTGTGTCACTGGGAGTAGGCTTTGAGATTTTAGAAGCCCAAGCCAGGCCCAGTGGCTTACTCCTCTTCCTGCTGCCTGCCAATCTGGATATAGAAGCCACCTCTTTAGTACAATGTCTACTGGTGTGCTAAGATGCTTCCTGACATGACAATAATTAACTAAACCTTTGAACCTGTAAGCCAGCCCCAGTTAAATGTTTTCCTTTATAAGGGTTGCTGTGGTCATGGTGTCTCTTCACAGTAATAAAAACCCTAAAACACCCTGTATAGTAAAGGTGCTGACCCCGGGAGGCAGGTAGTAGTTCTGTAAGATTAAACAAGATGGACCTTCATATCTTTCTGTGACTTTGGGGTTCAGGTCAGGGAGAACAAGGCCACTGCAATGCCACAATGTCCTAAACATTCCTGCTCTTGGAAAACCACATTTGAATTCATCAAATAAGCAACTAGAAAAATAAAGTACATACAGGTCTAAGACTGTGTGTATTGGTGGAATTCTTAAAGAAAGTTATTGATTCAAACAAACTTGTGGGAAGCCTGTGAGCCCAAAGCAATGGCATTCACATGCATACACACAAGTTCTCCACCTGGAAAATTAATCAAAGAGAAAGGAGGTGGTTGCTTCAAGGTAAGATTGTTATCCTTAGGGGCATCAGTCAGCACTGTTGATCAAGAGCATGTGGCCGGGAGGAACTGAGGAAGTGTGGGGGCCGTGTATATGTATAAGAAGTTTGGGGCTTTGTGATATGAAAGGATAGCTAGAGTTTTCCTGCCTGGCCCACAGTCAGGATAACTCTTTGTCTTCCGTCAGTCCCACAGTCGCTCAGACCCAACCAAGTAAACACAGAGACTTATATTGCTTCAAACTGTATGACCATGGCAGGCTTCTTGCTAACTGTTCTTATAGCTTAAATTATCCCATTTCTATAAATCTATGCCTTGCCACGTGGCTCGTGGCTTACCGGCATCTTCACATGCTGCTTGTCAGGGTGGCAGCTGGCAGTGACTCCTTCTGCCTTCCTGGTCTTTTATTTCTCCTCTCTGTTAGTTCTGCCTATACTTCCTGCCTAGCCACGGCCAATCAGGTATTATTAATTGACCAATCAGAGCAACTTGACATACAGACCATCCCCCCAGCACAGCCAAGTGCAGATCATCTCAGACACCTGCACTCAGGCTTGTGGTCCTAATCATCCTCTATGAGGACCTGCTGGGTAAAGCCATGAGGAACCCAAGAAGGGCTCCCATAGGACATACAGAACATCCCACAGCAATGCACAGAGTTGTTTTCTTCTGAAGAGATAACATAGTCAATTTTCTCACTCCATCCATCCATCTATCTATCTATCTATCTATCTATCTATCTATCTATCTATCTATCACTGTCTATCTATCTATCTATCATCTACCTACCTACCTACCTACCTACTATTTATTTATTTATCTATTAGGGCATACACTAATTGAAAATTGAAAATAAAACAAAAAGGAAAACTAATGGCTACTTATGCTTAAGGATATTGGCATAAGATATCTCAAAGATTTTAAAAGGCACAAGCTTTCCTCTTTAAATGTTACTGGTTTAATGTTTGATGGAGAAATGAAAGAAAAAATGTTGTGTGTAAGAACCTGTAAAGCTTGGGCAGAAAGGAGACACACATGGAAGATTTAGGAGACGTGGCCTTGTTAGAGGAGGTATGTCACTGGAGAAGGTTTGAGGTTTCAGAAGACCACACCTTCCCCAGTGTGCTCTCTCTGCCTCCTGCCACCACATCTTTACTCTGTCATGCTGGACTCTAACCCCCTGGCACCACAAACCAAGTGAAGTACCTTCTTTAATAAGTTGCCTTGGTCATAGTGTTTTAACACAGCCACAGAAAGTAATTAGGACATTAGAAATAAACAATTTTTAAGTTTCATGTGGGTTTGTGTGGTGTAATGAAATCCCCATCACCCTACCCCATGTTGCCCAAGTCACAAGCCATCCCTTTGTCCAGACTAATCATACTAATCAGAAGGTTGGTTGGTTGTCAGTCAGCAGTTGTCTTGGTTATCAGATCAACTGTTGTAATATCAGAGTGCTTATATTCAAAGATATTTTATTGGATAATGAGCCCCACACACATCAGCAGTGAAGCTGGAAATCCAGAACTGCCAAAGAGAAGCTGTGCCATGCTACTTTCAAGTGAAAAGACAAAAATTCCGTGTGTGTGTGTGTGTGTGTGTGTGTGTGTGTGTGTGCGCACATGCATGCAGATATGCACATTTGTGCCCCACGGAGGCCAGAGGAGGATGTCAGTTGTGCTGTTCTATAAATCTCCAGAGTCTCACTGAACCTGTAGCTAGGCTAGCAGCCCCCCACCCCACCCCATCTCCTCTCTCCACCTCCACAGTATTGGGGTTACAGGTTCTTACACATCCAAATCTGAATTTTTTAAAATATGGTGTATGAATCCCTTTTTTGCTGCTGAAAACAACCTAGAGGAAACGTTTAATTTGGCTTATAATTCTGGAGGACATCATGGCGGCAGGAACAGGAAGTGGAGCAAGGCCACAAACCTTCTAGCCTTCTACCCAGTAATGTACTTCCTCCAGCAAGGCCTCATGTTCTAACGGTTCCATAATCTCCCCATACGGCACCAACAGCACCAAGTATTCAAATATCTGAGCCAATGGGTTCTTTTCTCATTCAAACAACCATACATGGAGCTTAGGTCTTCCTGTTTCTGCAGCAAGCTCTCGTACCCATAATCCATCTCCCTAGAGTGAGATGAAAATTCTTAATAAGGAAAAAGTAAACACTGTGTGCTAAGGCTGCTGGGATCTCCTGTAAGGGTAATCCTTTATCCATGGGGTGGCTCTATGTTATTAGTCATTGTTAACCTCTCCTAAGTGCAGAATACATAAATTAAGTGGTATCTGGGCATGCATATAGAAAGGATATATAGCACCTCAAGGCCAAGCAGTTCCATGGTTTTGAACTTCTCACTGGGAGCCTTGAAATAGGTCCCCTTCTGATGAGGAGAAGCTTCCCCAGAATGCAATGTTCTTTCCTGTCTGTACACCTGCCTGGTGTGAAGATGCTCTCCTCGCGCACTCATGGCTTCCCCTCCCCCCTCCTTTCTTGCCTTCGTGCCTGTGCTCAGATGTCCACCCTTCAGAGGCTCCCTCATGACCCACTCCTTCTGGCATGTTTGGCAGCCCTGGATTCCTGTCTCCTACATGAGACACTTACCTGTCTGTTATATGTCGGGGTCCAGCCCTGACCTATCAAACAGTCCTTGAAGGGGAGGGTGAGTAATTAAAAAATGCTGGATAGGAAAAAATATACTTATAGACAAAGAAAAAGACAGAGACACGGGATAGCTTCAGGAGGACCTTGGGTCAATACCCAGTCTCCTCGAGTTTATTCCTAATGGGTTTTTTATACACTAGCAAGGGGAGAGGCAAAAGACCTCCCCATTTCAAGATCAAGGTACAAAGTACAAACAAGTGTAGACCCTTTCTTAATTTTCTAAATACCTGGTAACCATGCCTTCTTGTAATTAGGCCTTGAAGCATAAGATACCTGGTAACCATGCCTTTGGCCAAAACATCCTATTATGCAGCCTTGGAGAGTAGCGTGAACTCTGACTCTCTGACCTTGAGTCAAAATAGAAACAAACGACAAGTTGGAATCTTTGTGGGCCCCCACAGTTATAATAGTTATTTGCCTTCCCCCACTGAGGCACAAGCACCATAAGAAAGAGGACTGTGTCTGGTTTCTTTTACAGCGTTTCCCCATGTACCAGGAACTGTACTGGGTAACACCATAGGGTCATTGAACCGTACTGGCTTGTTGAATGAAGGATGGAAGAGTTTGGGGGAAACTGGTGTAGAGGAAACAAGTGAAAAGAAAAAGGAGGGAGTGGTGAGAGAAGGTGGCAGAGGTAGGAGGTACAGGCAGGGAACCACAACAACAGGCAAGTAAGGAGAAATACAAGAATGAAGAGTCCCCTACAGGGAGCTTCAGATTAAAACAAAATGAATGTACAGCCAAAATACTGAAAGTGAGTATGAGGACTGAGATATGGAGACAAATGGAGTGTAAAATTAAACAATTGAGGTTTGATTTTAAGTGAGTATTTTATGGCTTTGATTGCCTGCACAAGACCTGAGCAAGATCAAGCCAGCCATCATTCCACCATGGGTCAGGGAGGACACAAGGGTCCCCACCCCTAGCTGGGGAGCTACTGACACTTGACAGCTATGTGGGGGGGACTGTCTTCAAGTGTGGCTCCTGGTTGGATGGTCCCACACCCATCACACATTGGCAGCACCCACTGGACTTACTGGAGACATGTGAGGGGAGAGTTGGGAAGGAATGGAAAATGGATTTGATCAGAATACAGTGTACTGCATCTGTGAAATTCTCAAAGAAGCAAATAAATATTTTCAAAGCTTTGATAAAATAGTGCAGTTAAAAAGTTGATAAAGAGTTAAAGAAAAAATGGAAAACTTAATGAAAACAGTCTAATTAATGACAGAAAGAGATGGGGAGGCAAGGGCTGGCCAACCTTATCAGCTTGCCACTAGGGAAAAGTATGGTGGGAGCTGAGAGAGAGAGAGAGAGAGAGAGAGAGAGAGAGAGAGAGAGAGAGAGAGAGAGAGAGACTGTGTGTATGCACATGCACACACATATGTGTGTGTTGTTTGACAAACTGCAGGCTGAGAACAAGCTTCATTGTGGTTTCCTGATAAGCCAGTTTGTGAAATCACCATGCAGCTAAAATGTATGTGCTGTAGATCTGCCTTCCATCTCTATTTCTATTCCAGGAGATAAGATGGCACAATTTTCACAACTGCAATTTATTTAGGGCCTTTTTAGATAAAAATTTCATAATCACTCAGAACTAAGCTTCCCAAGTCAAAAGAACTGATCTAAACATGGAGAGGGCACAGGGACAAGGCCAGCCCTTCAAACATTACCCTGCACACAAAATAAATATATTAATAGAAAGCCCTACAGGCCCCCAAGATACAGGCAAAATGGATTCTCTGAAGAGAAAAAATACATTTTGTCCTAATATTGGTTTAATAGATTTTTTTTTAATGTGATAAGAAGACTGGAAGAAACCTGGGTAAGTCTGGATGGATTATGCAAATACTCATTTCATTCTTATGCTCCGGGTGAAGTATCTGGACCGCTTTTTTGCAGGCTGTAAACCCCAACACCCCCTATCTCTGCTTCACAGCTGGTAAGCAGAACCAAAGGATTAGGCGTGATAAGCACGTGATGCCTCAGGGAGCTCAGAGGAGTCTCAGATGCACAGTCCCTTGGGGCTTAGGATGTGGATTTTAAAATGCATTTCCCCAATCTTCAGCAGCTTATCTCAAGTTAGAGGTTCAATATTCTCCCTCAGAGAGAGGGAAATGAAAGGGACGGAGAATGTGCTACATCTGCAGCAGGGATGACAGAAACTGTCCTCTGTAGGTTATCCCATGATGGAGAGACCTTCCTTCTCCTTCTGAAAGTGTGAGGTTTATACTGTGAATAATCCATACAAGTTTACCATGATTGTTCTTTTTGTCTAGGCTGTATCTCATTAGCCCCTCACTAGCCCAGCATCATTCGGGCTAAAAGAAGGATGGACCTAGCTCACTGCATCTTCATCTTCTGTAGACTGAGAGCTCAGAAGACTTGTTTGCTACAAGCAGTTCCTCTCCAGTGTGACTACACCAGCCCAGAAGCCTAGGGATGTCTCTTCCACATCTCATTTGGCAAATACACACACACCTGCCATTGGTGACTCACTACACATTCAGGCTTTCCAGGAAGGCCTGGGATCCCAGAGACTGAGGCAGAATCAAGCATGCTTCGTCCCCTCAACACTATCCCCACCTGCCAGGAGCTAGAACTTTCCATGTAGATCAACAAGGAAAATGCTAAAAATAAATCAGACCAGCAATGTTTACCCTTGAGGAATAGTCCCAAGCTGGGGCAGATATCTACATACTCCATTTTCCTGATAAAACATAACAGCCTGTCTTCAGTGAACCTCTGAGATAAATTAATGGATGGACACATCAATCACAGCTGTCTGCCTTTATGCTCTGATGTGGATGAACAGGATTGATTAAGGAAATTTACTTTTTTTGTATTTTCCCTGTCGTGGAACCTGTACGGCTTTGTGCAGAGCACCCTAGTGATGCCCCGGGCTTCCTGATGGGGACTGTCTGATCATAACATGTCAACAGAACCACTAACAGACCACTGGATAGAGATCAACAGAGTGTGGTCTCCTTGGGATGTCATCTAGCAAAGATGGCTTTTGAATGCACCATCAGGGAAGGATTTAGATGGAGAGCCTAAAACTCAGCTGGCACTGAGACAGATTGCAAGCACCAAGGCCTAACACTTGGGTGGTGAGGGAACCGGGCGTGTCTGTGCCCAGTCTGTGAAGGCAGATAGGGTTAATGGCTCCTTCATGGGACTCTGGGGCTCCCTGATTTCAAGCATGGCAGGGCTGGGGCTCTAATTAAGAAATGGGTAGTGCTGTTCACCAGTTGTGTGTAAGCTTTAAGCTAATAACTCAGCAATTACGAGAAAAATGAGCAGTAATTACACCATTTCACTCGCGGCTAGACAGATGGAACGCGCTCTCGTTATTGGCAAACTGTCACCACATTCAGCTCCTTTTTGCTGTTTACTATTTTTGTATTTTGATTAAGAGTAATTATAGGCTAGAAAAATATGAAAAACATGAATGTTGGGCATTCTTTAAAAATAGAAGGCCCTTCTCCCCGTTCTGTGTTGATGGGTTTGCCACGAGGTCCGTTAACACGGCATCCAACATCAGCACCCTGCATGCTCAAGATGGTTGAGGCGCGTCTGGGTCTCAAACGGCTTCGCAGAGATTTCCAGGCCGGTTAACTAGATTTCCACAGACCCCACCCCTCCTCGCCGCCGCCGCCAGTAACCTGCATTTGGGTTCTGCTTCTGGTTTTTGTTTTGTATTTGTGGTTCTGTATCAATCATGCTCCCTCATTTCACATCCAGCGATCAAGCGCAGAACTCCATCTGCCTCTGGAATGAACTAACGGCGGGGGAAACTCTCCTGACTGTGGTGCCCACGGCTCTGGGGCACAGAGGTTCCACCCTCCCCATGGTGAAGAAGTTCAGTAAATTTGTCCAACCACAAATTATGCTGGGCATGGCCCACACATCTCCTTCCAAGCCTTAGAGTATGGGCGATACCAGCTAAGGTCATACAATGTTGACCCTTCGGTTCCTGACTTGTGGCAACATGGAGAGAAGAGATGGGGATTCACATTCAACAACTATAATTCTAGCTGGTAATATTTATTCTCATGTGGGCTAGAAGTGATTTTAAAAGAAACAGCAGTGACAAATGAGCATATATTGAACACATGGACTTATTATTGGCCAATAAGTATGAATTTTAGCTAATATGAAAAATGTCTACTTTTAGTTAAGTCTGAAGTGTGAATGAATGTACTGTTTCCATGGTTCTATGAGTCTCTCTGTGTCTGAGAACGTGTGCGCGTGCGCGCGTGTATGAGGGGAGAGGGAGAGGGACAGAGAAGAGAGGAATCTGGGTGTAGGTACATGAGTGTGTGTATGTGTGAGTCTGTGTGTGAATAGCATTGAGCCGGGGCACCATGATTCCGAGCCTGATGCCTGTGAAGCTGCCCTCCCAGGATAATCTGATCACACCCACTCGGTCCATCACAGCCCACACTAAGCATGACTTGCAGACAAAATTACTTTTTCCTTCCTAAAAGGCAAACCTGGGGACGTCTAAGAAGCTGTTTGTGGTGCATTTTCTTAATGGGAGAAAAATGGGGGCTTGTTCTACACAGGCTGCATATTGATTCACAGAATGGCTGTGTGTTCACACTCCCACTTGCTAATGGCCCTGCCTGTGTGGTGATCTGCTGAGCCAGCAAGAGGCAAAGAATTGATTGGGTCCTTTAAGGAGCCCTGGACTGTGCTTCTCAGGGGATGGGTATACAAGGCAGGATGCTTGTGTGGATGGAAAACCTGCCTCACAGCAGCCACTGCACAGGAGCCAAGAGAAGCAGCAGCAGGAAGTGGGGGAGGGCTAGGGTGGGCAGGGAGAACTGTGGACAGGGTTGGTTTTTTTTTTTTCTAGAAGACTCTGCAGCTGCTACATAGCTGGCTTTCTTCCAAAGCTGGAAGGAGAGGATCAGAGCAGTGACCAGGTGCAGCCTGGAACGGGGACCTCAGATCTGACTCTCTCTGCTCCTGGCCACCTATGCTGCCTTGAACCTCCCTGGACCTGCATCACTTACACAGTTCAGGGGGAGGGGCTTGTGCCTCCTCATCTTCATTTCTGTACAGCTGCACCATGAACGTTTAACCAAAAAACGAACAGTATAAGGCAATTAGGCAAGTCAGCTCAGCTAATGGCTTCCCAGTGATTGATGGAGTGAGCAGGAGGTGGGGGAGGGGTGCCCTAGGGAGCTAGTTGCTAGGGGAGCCCAGGAGTGCACCTGGTGCAGGGGAGAAATTGTCTCAGACCCTTTCATCCATACCAGGGCCCATCTGCCCTTATAGTCTGCACACTTGGTCTACACTAGCTGAAAAGGGCCAGTAGGGTATGCAGGGTCCCTCTTCCTCAGCCCAACCCCTCCCTGATATACACATATATACCCCACAGACATGACAAATCCCACATACCCATTTCATATGCATTATGTACACATTATACTGTTTACCACCCACACATGCACATGGAAGTTCGCATCATATACTACAGGGTACACACACACACACACACACACACACACACACACACACACACCCCATACTCCAGAACTCCTCAGAACTTCCACAGTTTTAGCAAAGCAGCTTTGTCTGGTCAGTTTTTTCTTGTGGCAGTCCAGAGGCCAGAGCTTACAAAGACTCTCTTTTCACCTTCTTCTGCGCATATATTTGCACTTGTATCTACTTGTACAGATGGAAGCCAAATGATAATCTTGGATGCCCTTCTTCAGAACTTTGATTTTTTTGAGACAGGGTGTCTCATTGAGACTAGGAGCTCCCGCATTAGGGCAGGCTGTCTGTCCATTGAGCCCCAGGAACGCCTATCAGTCTCTATTGCCCCAACTCTGGGATTACAAGCACACACCACCACACTTAACTTTTGTAATGTGTTCTGGAGATCAAACTCTGGTCCTTGTGCTTGTAAGGTACACGCTCTGCTAACTGAGCCATCTCTGTGGTGATATTGTGTTCCCCAAAATATTGTGCACCCTAATAAACTTATCTGGGGTCAGAGAACAGAAGAGCAACAATATTAAACATAGGGGTTAGGCAGTGGCAGCACACGCCTTTAATCCTAGCATTCCAGAGGCAGAGATCCATGTGGATCTCTGAGTTCAAAGCCACACTGGAAACAGCCAGGCATCTCAGGAAGTGATGGCCGAAAGCAGAAAGGTATTTAAAGCATGAGGACCAGGAACTAGGCTGGTTAAGCTATTAGGCTTTGAGCAGCAGTTCAGCTGAGATCCATTTTGGATGAGAACTCAGAGGCTTCTAGTCTGAGGAAACAGGATCAGCTGAAGAATTGGCGGGATGAGGAAGCTGTGGCTTGTTCTGCTTCTCTGATCTTCCAGAGTTCACCCCAATAACTGGCCCTAGGTTTGTTTTTATTAATAAGACTCTTTAAGATTCATGCTACACATCTCCCTGGCTTCAGGTGATCTTTAGAATGAGCAACATGAGACTTCATGTGAAGTCTCAACGTCCCTAGAAGAGAAGTTTTAGGTTCTAACCTGAGGACAGAAGACTATCAACACAACAGAATTTCATCTCAGCTCTGTAGATGTACTGAATCTGATATTAAGGGCCTCAACAGATTGATTGATAAGATCAGGTCACTGTGGTTCAAAGATAAACAGTAGTTAAAAGAAAAAGAAGAATCATCACTGAGAGTGCCTATCCTGAGTAGTGAGTCCCAGTTTGGTCTGTCTGCCTTGGAAGCATCTGGAAAGATTTCAAATAGATCAGTATTTCTACACACAGCTCCCTGCTGAGTTTGTCAGTCCAGGGCTCCCCTGTGGTTCTCATGTGCAGTGAGGATGGGAATGGGGAAGGATCTAGATATATCCTGGTAAGAGCATGGAGCCTGGATCAGGACATCCAGGACAAAAGGGTGTACATGATGGTTGGGTTGGGGATGAGTGTCCCTGAGGGTGGATTGTAATAAGGTGGTTACAGGGAGGTAGGATTGGAAAGGGAAGTGGAGCTTAGGCCCTTGAGGGTGTGAAGCTATTTACACATGATCCTGTGATAGTTCTCATGTGACACTCACATTCAAGTTATGGAGCAGAGGCTGTGAAGAAAACAGTAAGCATGGTCCCACCTGCTACTGCTTCCTGTCTGGAGATGAGATCACCTCTTCGTTATCTGCCACCTGCCATAAGGCCCTCACCAGAAATAAGTAATGCAGGCACCACACCCTTGAACCATCAAGACCTGCACTAAATTAACACCATTTTGTTCATACATATCCTGAGAGAATGAAAGACCTATGGTTAAGACATCAGGCCTGCAGCATAACCATTCTGAACATCAGCACAACCCCCTGGGTGCTGATTTCCTACCAACAAAGAGAAAGGGGGTGTAGCTGGATCTGAGCCTTGCAGGAAAGAGTGGAGGGTAGAAAGGGTTGTGGGAGGAAATGGAAAACAATCAATATAAGAGGAAAAGCTGGGCTGGATTTTAGTGGGACTGACAGCCTAGGCTAACAGGGGTGTGGGCTCTGGTGCCAAACACCACTCTACCTGCTCTGCAGCTCCCCTTCCAGCCCTCCAAATGGACAGGGTCACCTGAAGATGCCACCTGAGAGCTTAACCACTGAGCCTTCTTTCCTCTCCGGCCCCTAATCTGTGTTCTGTATTTTATAATATCCTGGCTACGAATAGCAAAATTACAAATTACCAACATTTCAGAAAGATTTTAGCTTCAGGTTAAAGACATAAAGCAAACTGTGATGTGACAGTCAAACTCATGCAAATTTTTGTTATTAGTCAATAACTTTGAAGACCTCTCCAAAATTCTATACTTGAGCTATATAGGTCTAGTTCCTCACCAATGGTGGTAAAATTGCTAATGACAGACAGAGACCTAATAACTGTAGCACAGTTGAAAGACAGATAATCTAGAGTGGAAAAATTTAAACTTGCAGAGGACCTGAATCTTGCCCATTCAAAAATTCTCTATGAAACTATTTACCTTCAAAATTCATCATAAATGTCATAGTAGCTAGAAGTCATTTTCCCTTTCACAGTGCAGAAGCTCTTGGACTTTTCAACTTTAATTAAAAATGTGGCTGGTTTATGGGACACCGCATATCCACATGAAAAAGAAGACATCGCCAGCTGCTTCTAAGCATCCAGATGCTCGTGAATGATCTGCCCATGTGTCTTCCACATTGAAAGTGCCCCACATGCAGAGTGGGAAGGAATGTGTTACATACAGGGGGGAGAGATACTGACATTGGTTCAGAGATAGAAAATGAGTTAATTCCAGGCATGCAAGACAGTATGTGCCTCAGAGTGGTGAAGAAAGGGAAGAGAAACGGGGCTGATGATGCTGTAGACTAGGTTATATTTTGACATAAAAATGATTATTTTTAATTCAAGTGAAAGTTTCAGTAGATGCTGCCCTACCCCTCTTCCCAGGGTTGGTGTGAAAATGAGAGAGCAACCTGTGCAAATGCCTGCCTTAGCATGTAAGTCATTCTAACTATGCACTGACACACATGGAGCCCCATATGCCCAACAAATTACTCCTCTTTAAAAATTGTCAGGGGGACCTTACTTTTTTTTTTGCAGAGGCCTGGGGATACCATTGTCTTGGCCAAGCTATCATTTGTCCTCTTGGTCTTCAAGCACCTCTCATTAAAGAGAATGTATGGGAAGGGATGGCTGGAGAGTGGATTAAGCAGGGCTCTGTGTAGGAACTGTCTGCATTCTAGACAATGGATGTTTCAGGTTGACCAGCTGTCCATCTCAGATGTAGGTGCCTTACCCATGCCTGAGGAATACACTGGATCTGGCCTGTGACATCAGGCCTGAGATTCAGGTTAGGGTGCTGCTGGTGCTAACAGCTTGAGCCATTGGTTCCTGGCACACAAACTTCCTCCAGATAGCCTTGGCTAGTCCTAGGGCTGTCAATCACAGTGTTTAAGGCTGCAAGCAATTGCAGGTATTCAGACTGATTGTAGAGCACAGTAGTGAAGATGGGACTGATGAAACCTTTGCAAATAGTAGCAGAGATTTAATATGTGGTTCTAGTAAGCGTGTTTTCTTTCAGTATCCTTCAAGACTCAACGTGCCCTATGTGTGATAGGGGCATGTATGTACATGCGGGGAGGGTGCCTGTACCTGTGTGCACAACTGCAAAGGCGAAAGGATGGCATCAGTGTCTTCTCTACCATTCTCCACCTTATTCCCTTGAGACAGGGTCTCTCACTGAACCTGGAGCTCACAATTTCCAGCTGGGCTTGCAGTCAGCACACTTGAAAGATCTGCCTGTCTCTACTCCTCCTCCCAGTGCTATGGTTGTTTGTGCATTCCACCACAGTTGGCATTTTACATGGGTCCTGGAAAATCTAACTTCTGGTCCTCATCTTTAACACAAATACTTTGACCTACTGAACCATCAGCCTAGCCTCAAAACACCTTTCTGAGTTTGTCTTTAAGAGTTGTTGACGTACTTATCTAAGAAGCATATATATTCTAAGTATTTGTTTACATCCCATTTGAATTATCCCAGCAATGATTTCTACTCCTGCCCCCATTATTTGCTAATGCAACTCACCTGTTTTCCCAAACTGCAGCACTGTGACACCTGGTCATTTAGCACAGGAAGCTCTGGTGCACTGAAAACTGACTTCACAGCAGCTTATTGAGGTGCAATGCACACCAGTTGTATTTTATGACACACACTGTCAGCTGATGTCCCAAGAAAGATATTGGTTCTGTTTTGGTTGAAACGTGATCTGTTTTTGGAAGATGTATTGACTTAAGTAAGTCAAATGCAACAAAACCAAACTCCCTCTGCTGGTGACTAGTCTCAGGTGAACAAGCTTTGTGGCCATTTTTCCATTTGAAATACTATTTCAGGAATGAACTACCTGAAAAAGATTTTCAGGCTTCAAACCCTCCCAGAAGAGGCTAAACTGTTTCCTTGCTTATCAGGGGACAAGGGGAGAAGCCTCATTCGTCTACTGGCCACTGTCTGCAGCTCTAACCACGGTTGCCTACAGCCACAAGACGTTGTTAGCTGTTCCCACTCTTGGGAGAAAACTAGAGATTTTAAAAGAATGAGATTGTCTTCTGTTAGATGTCAGGCTCTTGTGTGTGTGTGGGGGGGTGTATGTGGTGTGTGTGTGTGTAGTGTATGTGTGGTGTGTGTGTGTGGTGTGCATGTGTGTGGTATGTATATGTGTGGTGTATGTGTGGTGTGTATGGTGTGTGTGTGTGGTGTGTGGTGTGTGTATGTGTGGTGTGTATGGTGTGTGTGTGTGTGTGTGTGTGTGTGGTGTGTGCGGTGTGTAGGTGGTGTGTGGTGTGTATGTATGGTGTGTGTGTGGTGTGTGTGGTATGTATGTGTTGTGATGTGTGTGTGTGTGTGTGTGTGTGTGTGTGTGTGTGTGTGATTAGAGGACAATGTTGGGTGCTTCTCAGGTGCTCTCCACCTTGTTTTTGAGACAGGATCCTTTATGGGTCAGGAGCTTGGCAAATAGAATAGATGGGCTTCCCAGTGAGCCCTGAGACGGGCCTGTTTCAGCTCTCCCAGCTGTTCTATTTCTCTCTCTCTCTCTCTCTCTCTCTCTCTCTCTCTCTCTCTCCCTCCCTCCCTCCCTCCCCCCTCCCTCCCTCCCTCTCTCCCTCCCTAATTTGGGTTCTGGGAATTGAACTTATATTCTTCAGCTTCCTAGAAAAGCATTTACTGCCTTGATTATCTCTCTAGCTCCTGAGTTAGATTTTGAGCTTCAAATGCCTAAACTTTATATCCTCCTGGACATATTGCTAATGGCATGAGCAACAGACTCCAAACAGACAGCATGCTCTATCAAAGGTGGCTTTGAGAAGCCTGCGAACTAATGACAGAGTTCCATATGTGACCCTGGGAAAAGGTCATCCCCACAGCAGCCTCATCTGATAAAACAGACATAATATAACCACAAATAGGTTTATGATTACCTGAGAGTCAGAGAGTCTATACCCATGGGAAGGAAAGGGTTAACCCAGCATGCTGGAGTGTCCAAACCTTATACATGATAAGGGATGGAGGCATGCTCAATTGACTTCCAAGGCCTTGCAATACCCACCTGATAGTGTCTGTGTAGTTGGGACAAGGGGCTATGCTGAAAGGTTAGAAATAGCCTTTATTTGTTCCTTTGGGCTCCTGGGCCATGGTCTAGTTACTAGGGTCTAGTAGGTCAGGCTTGGAGATGCTGGGACAGAGCAGTTTAGGTCAACCAAACAAGCACTGTAAAACTATGTCACTGCTGATTTAAAAAACAAAACAACAACAACAACAAAAAAAATCTCTGGACACCAGGCTTGGCATAGAGTTCCTGATGTTCAGTCATGTTATGAAACATGTTTCCCTCTGGGGTGGGCCACATGGAAGATGGCGATCCTGTAAGATGACATCACCTGATGACCTCATAGCCATGGTTTAAGTAAGTCTTCTCTATGAGGTTTGCACAATGACGACATTACCCAGGGGTGTCCCTGTCATCAGGCAGCATTGTCCACACTCACACATCTGCCAGGAAGAGAAGAAGCTGTTCCCACTTCAAAGCAGAGGCAAGTGGAATCTTTTGTGGTTTGCATGTGAAGTGTGTGAATACTCGGTCTCCAGCTGGTGATATTCTGTTGAAGATGGTTGATCCTTTATGGAGGTGGAACCTTACTGTAGGAAGTGGGTCACTGGGACCAGGCTTTGAGGTATTACAGCCTGACTCTACATCCTGTCCACTCTCTGCTTCCTGATTGTCGACACCACAATTCATCAGGCCAGACTCCTATGTGCAGTAGCCTGCTTTCTTGGCCATGGTGGTCTGCATCCTTTCTTAAGCTGTGAGACCGGTTAACCATCCTCTTGTTTCTTCTCATCAGTGTTTGGTCATGAAGACAGAAAAGTCTCCTGGACTCTCACAAGGTGTCTCTTCTGCTGCAGATTTAATCTGAGGCCTTTTACTATAATGAGCTTCAGCCATGGAAAGGGTTCTCTGGGTTCTGTAAGCCCCCCACCCCATCAGCCCTTTAAGTTTTGGGTGACCTTGTGAATCCTAACACACTGTGACCTTCCTATGTGAGTTCCTACTGTAGTGAGGATCATTAACTGTCTCCCAAAGGCCTAAGTGTGAACATTTAGCCCCTGACCATGAAGCTGCTGAGAGGCTGTGAAGCCATTGTGTGTGTGTGGATTTCAGCTGGAACATGTTCTCAGTGTAGGCAGAGGGACCCTGTCCACTCCTGCCTCTCTTCCCAGTCTCGAGAAGAGGTGTTCTGCTCTACCCTGCCCACCTGCTACTCTGTGCTCCCTGGCTACAGGCTGGACAGCAACAGACCAGTCAATCAGGTGCTGCGGCCTCTAAGACCTGGAGCCAACTTTCTAATGTGCTTGCCTTAGAAAGCTGACCAGCACAGTTCCCATTGGTGGGGCAAGCCTCAGAGCATAGAGACAGAGTGGCCACTTCAATGAGCTCAGGCAGAGAGGCCTGTGTCAACTGAGACCTCTGAATATAACTGAAGCCCCCCTACGTGGTGTGGGAGACCCTGAGTCCAGGGATCCATCCCTGAATTGACTGAGATCACCACAAACTAAATGAAGTTAATACTCTGCCACCTGGTGTACTGAGGTGTATATTACAAATTGACTGAACTACACAAAGATAGAATGTAATTTCTAACATACATAGTGTCTGTGCTTTAGGAATCACACCCATGTGTAGATATGCACTCTTTTAACCCAATCAACCACAATATTCCTAGGGCTATAATGTCCTTTTATTTTTCTTGACAGAACATATCGACTGTCAGGGAAACCCACAGCAAAACTGCAAGGCAGAGTCCTGCTGGATACACTGTGGAGAGGTAGAGATAGCCGCGTCCTGAGGCTGTGCTCCAGGAAGCACACTTCTGCAGTCAGTGCAAACACCCGAGGTTTTCAGGAGCCTCTCTGACCTCAGCTCACCTGACGGGTTACATAAGGCAAGAGGTCCTTCCCGGGCAGTGGTTCATGGTATTAATTTTCTGTTGCTGCTGTAACAAGATATTTCGAACTTAGAGGCTTCAAACAACATGGCTGGGGGTTACTCAGTCAAGTATTAGCCTTCCAAGTGGGAAGCCTGAGTTACATCCTCAAAATTCACATTAAAAAAGGGGGAGGGGGGGGACGCTGCTGCATGCTTATTGTAATCGCAGCACCAGGGAGGAGAAGAGAGGCAGATCCCTGGTCCTAACTGGCCAGCCAGCCTGGCCTACTTTGGGAAGCCAGTTTGCTATACAGATCCCCTGCCTCTGTCTCACAGGGCTAGAATTACAGGGGAGCCACCACACTCACCTGGCATTTATGTGGGTTCTGGAAAACTGAACTCTGGTTCTCTGTTTACATGGTGAGCATTTTAACTGCTGAGCCTTCTCCCTAGGCCCCTTTCTCTGTTTAAAGAACCACACAGAACATTCTGCTGCCTCCACACAGCACAACTCCGAATGACTTTCATGAAAGTTCCCAATGCATTTCAACAATCTGGTCTCTCTTCCTAGCTGCCTTTGATGTTGTTAAGGGTTAAGTTAATTACATGTGATGCTTGGGTAAAAATGGTCATGCTAACTCCTTTCAGCCAGTGAGGAGGAAGGTAAGAAATAGAATTCAACTGGGAGGCTCAGAAACAGCTCTGTCTGTAAAGCGCCTGCCACACAAGCTTAAGGACCCACATATTTTTAAAAAGAAAAAGGAAAAAAAAGGCAGGTCTGTAACCTAGCACCAGGGTCGCAGAGGTGGAGACAAGAGGATTGCTGAAGCTCATTGGCTACTGGGTGCAATCCTGAAGCTCATTGGCTACTGGGTGCAATCCTGAAGCTCATTGGCTACTGGGCGCAATCCTGAAGCTCATTGGCTACTGGGTGCAATCCTGAAGCTCATTGGCTACTGGGTGCAATCAAATTCATAGGCTTCCAATACAGTGAGAGACTGTCTCAAAAGGAGGTGGGGTAGAGAGAGATTCAGAAAAACACTGAGCATTGAGGAAAGACATCTAACATAACCTCTGGCCTACACACACACACACACACACACACACACACACACACACACACACACACACACAGAGAGAGAGAGAGAGAGAGAGAGAGAGAGAGAGAGAGAGAGAGAGAGAGAGAGAGAGAGAATAGATACCATCTTCTCATTTTAAGTAAGAATGAGGAGCCAGAATGTGTCTGATTTTATCCTGTTTTACCTCAGATAGGTCAAAGGTGGGATTGTAGTTATTTGTTCAGTGAGCAGGGACAACTGCATGTGGGGGGTGGCTGCCTACAGGGACCCATTTATTCAAGAAAGGGACCTCAACTACATGTCTGTCTGCCTATCCAAAAACACCCATAAGACTAAAACCATCACTTGGGGGAGATTTTAAAGTATATAATTTTAAAGTAATTTCAAATCATTAAAAAAAAAAAAAAACAACCTCTTGCCTCTGGGTATAGTCTGGCATTGGTACAGGCTGTCTACACTCCTGGTGGCTGGACACACCTCTGGACCATTATGGTAAAATGAGCGTGACAGGGAGGGGGTGTCGGGAGCCTGCAGGTCAGGAGCAGCAGATGTTCTTGGGCCAGGTTATTCTGTTTAATCTTCCATCTCTACAAGTTCATTTGAGCTTGCCCAAGGACTACATCAGCAGTCACCATTAAGATGCAATTCTCTGTTGAACTAATTATCCAAGTCATCTTCATAATCAATAAGAGCAAGTAACTCAGGGCATAACCTCACCTCTGAAGTCTTACCCCAAAGCAGCACATGAACCATTTTCTTGAAATAACATCGAGAGGGTGAAAAGATAGCTTCTGCAATGTGGCAGTTAGCTGGGGGTGCTTCTCTGGAAGATCCATGATGCTGATTTTGTGAGCACTCCTGACAGAAAGATGCAGCCCTGTGTGTTTGTTTACATACATCGTTTCTAGAAGGACAGATGGCTAAAGACTAACAATGAGTATGCATCTGAGGGTGAGAGCTGGGCACCTAAAAACTGGGGAATGAGAGGCTGGCATGGCTAGAATTAGGTATTCTTTTGAATTTTGAATGATTGCTGATTTAAAAAGGAAATAAAATGGCATAAAAACACGTGATTAGTAATCCACAGTTCAGAAGATGATCCCTAGTGGAAACAAATGGGACCAGGGAGGCTTTCCTTGGATATCTTTGAAGGAATGCTGTGCTGTAAAAACAACTATTTGGCAAATGCAGGGGTTCTATAGGGAACAAAAAAAAAAAAAAAGAAAGAAAGAAATGGACCCATTCTAAGACTGTTAGGATGAACCCAAGTACAGAAAAAAGAAACCCAGGGAAAGAGGGCTGTGCATAGTCATTTCCTGGTGTGCAGAATTTACTCTCTGTTCTGAGCCTCAGATCTGGAACAAAAACACTACCCCTCCCCCCTTTGTCAATCCCTTTGGTCTAATGCACCCTAGACCTGAGCATGGTCTGCATCATGTTTTACGTGAGCCAAGTTCCCATGCTCAGGGTCATAGTGAGCTGAGAAAGAATTTTACCATAAGCCCTCAACCTCACATCATGGACCATCATGGGAATTTCCTAAGGATTTTCATATTCATGAAACTTAATTATAGCCAAATCACCAATCTGTAAAACATGTCTGCTTTTGAGCACTACTTTCAAGTCTGAAACAGAGCAAAGAGACAACAGCCCCCTGGAGATTCCCACAGTTTGTGTAGAGAAGCACAAGACAGAAGTGGGGAGAGAAGATGGGGAGGAAGGAAAATACAAACACATCCAGAGGGGCTTTATTTACCCAGAAAACCAAAAGTCCCAGTCACAGGAAGGATCTAATTATGATACTGTAATCAACTATAATATTCAACTGCTGAATAAAGAGTTAGATAAAGTCACCAGTTTAAGATATTAGCCCTGAAGACCCTACAGATTTTAGCTCCTGGGTTTTGGAGAAGGCTGTGTAGACTACAAGCACACTGTCTGCTCTGATAACAGGAAGCAGAATGGGAGGTGTTTGAGCCCCTGCAGTAATCACTGGGGGGTGCAAAGCATGGCTTGGAGAGGAAGAAAAGCCATCTGAAATACCCTAGAATCTGTGCTGCACCAGCATATGGATAAAATGATCCATAGGGTCTACCAGTGTGCAGAAACAAAATTACACATATGCTTCTAATCCTTTGACAAAAATTGAGGCAATCAGGTTGTGGTGCAGCTGTGGTTTCCTACCAAAGAAGTAGTCATAACCACAGCCTGGCACATGGCTCTTCCCCGCTTTCAGAGAGATCTCAGTAAGCTCCGGTCCAAGGCTATTCATGAGCTTGAGATTCTGGTGACAACCCCCTTTAGTTTGCCTTTCCATCTATACCTAGGGTTCATATTCAGCCTGTAACTTGAAGGTTTAACCACAGGATGGCATGCAGTGTGCAAAGGGCCCTACACTTAAAGCAAGAAGGATGGAACATAGTGGATGATACTTTCAGACAGAGATTTTTACACAATTCACAGTTAACAGATGTAAAATAACTGGAAACTTACAAAAAATAGATAAGAATAACTCCATTGCTCTGAAGAGATCAGCCAACCCCACCTGGTATGATATGAGACCAGTAGCAATGGAAACAGCCGCCTCTCCCTGGATGATTGATTGAGTACTGGGTTCAGTGCCTCCATCTTTGGGCTGTGACTCTGCAGCGCTGTAGGCGGGTAGGTGTGAGGATCTACCTCCCCTCCATGGAAATTGCCTAGATCAAAGGTCAAAGGTCACACTCTCAAGGAGAAGCAGAAATCAGCCACAAACCTGCTTCAAAATATGAGCCCTTGAACACTTTACCTGGCTGACTTCCTCCAGTCCTGAAAGAATGACCAAAGGGAGCAAAGAGAGGATGAGAGGGAGACACCAAAATGGCTCACTGCGGAACAGCAGCTGAGGATGCCAGCAGCAGGCCACAGAGGGTTTGGATTCATGCTATCTCTGCAGAAATGGCAGCACACAGCTTCTGTCTTTCATCTGCCATCCCAACACCCAAAGACATATCAACAACCAAGTATTTCCTTGGTTCCCCTTCACACAAGACTGGGTCCAAACGGACAAGAGACTTCACAGGACCCCAGTTGGTTTCAATTAAAACCGAAAGTCCAAATTCTGTTTCAGAAATGATGAGTCCTTGCTGGCTGGTGACCATAGGGGAGCTTGGAAAACATGTAGACCACAGTGTGAAGACAGATGCAGGCCTGGCTAAAGCCAAGGAATCAGAGACTCGTGGCTCCTAAGGTTGGCACAGGGCTGAGAGTAGAGTATTGTCTGCTGACCAGGAATCCTTCAGTCCTTGGCAGTCGGAAGAGCTAGAAAGCACCTGTGACTCCAAACAACCAACGATATCAGAAATGCAGTGAAACTCCCCAAACTGATGTCAGGCCACTGGCAGGAAAACAGTTGGAACCAACCGAGGTTTCCTAGTGGCTTTACCCAGCAGGACTGCATAAGAGGATGATTGGACCACGAGCCTCGGTACAGGCGTTTGGAAGGGTCTGCACTTGGTTGTATCTAGCATGGGGAGGTCGTTTTGCCTTGCTCCTTGGCATTGTAATAAAAAAGCCCTTTGGAATAAAGTTCTGGGCTGGTGGGTTCTGACCCAGCCCCTCCCCCAGGCTATCCTGCGTTTCCGTCTGTCTCTCTCCCCTCTATACTTCTATCTAAATATTTCCCACTTCTCCCTGCTCAAGAGTACCCTGGTCATGAAAGTGGGGGCCGGTCCCCCACAGAAAATGTGTGTGCTGGGAGCTAATCACAATAAACAGTGGATCAAGTCAGTCCTAGAGAGATACCATGTGTGCTTTCTCATCTGTGGATCATGGATTCTATATAGATTTGTAAACACATACGTGTGCAGATACCATGAAAACAGAAGGAAAACTTTCTAGGGAGCAAGGAAATGGGTGGTGGAGGAGGAGGTGACAGGGATAGGGGGATCCACTATAAGTATATGTTTGCATGAGAGTGGCCTTAGTGACCAGTGTGATCAAAGCCACACCTCTATTCCAAGGAGAACCCCAGGCAGCACCTATGTGTTGAGATCTGATGTCATCCTGTCTCCCTGCAGACCCACGTCTTAACTGGGGTTAGTACGAGCCCTCTTTCCACCAGGGTCCCTGACCCTTGGCCACGAGGTTTCAACAAAATAGGACATTTTGCTGTGTGGTTTCCATTGCAAAGTAGAGTGGCTTTGATTTGAAAGGATGTGTAAGCCTCTTCAGGTTACTCTTAAGCATGTAAAATATTGTCTACACATATTTAAAGAAACATATCAATGGCTCACTCCCATAGCTTATAGATTCACAAACATACCCCAAACACACATAGAAAATGTCCACAGTCCCAAGGGCTGAGAAGTCCGAGATTGGAAGGCAGCAATAAGAAAGTTTACATTGTAATGGATACTCTGCTGGGTCATGAGCAACATGTGGCCTGAGAGCACACTTGATAAACTGTACCTGACTCTTCTTTTATGAGCTATTAAGACCCTTTCATGACTTCATCTAATCTTTATGTGTTCATTTATGTGTAGGTGCATGCTTATGTGCAAGTGTACATATCTAGTAGTCACCATGCAGGCTAGGCTCTGGTCAGCAAGACTTGGGATCATCCTGTCTCCACTTTCCTGGCACCAGGAAAACACATATGTGCCATCACACCCAGCTTTTTACATGGGTTCAGGAGATTGAGTCTGGATCTCCTTACAATGCACACACTTTACAGACTGGGCCATCTCCTAGGCCATCCTCTGTTTTCATGTCTCATCTCCATAATCTGCTTGAATTATTTATTCTGGAATAGAAAACACTTAGCAACCCAGAGCTCAGTGATCAGCAACCCTGTGATAAATAGACATGGGAACAGTGTGTGTCTAGGACTATTGTGTGATTAGTCTAATCTCCTACACCAGATGCTCAAAGAGTAATTAGCACACACAGACCCTGCCCTGTATTCAATAAGAAAATATTCTCTGTGTTCACACCACGCTCCAGTCACCGCTCTGGGCATCCACACACCAACCTGGCTCTGGTGTGGAAGCTCCTGTCCCAGCACATTTGACTCAGGCTCCACAGAGTTAAAGGCTACATGTTCCAAGAAAAGCATCACCATAGTCTCCCCAAATGTTCTTACAGTTTCAATTTCTACATCTACAATTGATTTGTTTTTCATGTCCTCGTGGCTTGCTGTTTTCAGTATATGGCTGTGATAAAAACTAACCCAATTTGGCTCATCAATCACGTTCTTGTGTGTGTGTGTGTGTGTGTGTGTGTGTGTGTGTTGTGTGTGTTCTTTTTTGTTGTTTTGAGACAAGGTCTACTCTCAAACTGAGAGCAATCCTTCTGCCGCAGCTTCCTAGGTACTGAGATATGAGCATCATGTCAGGCTCAGTCACCTTCTTTTACCTGCCCTAGGAAAAGATTTCACGATTTTAAGGTTGTTTATAAACTATTATGTCACCACTTCATACTATTCCTTAGCTAAATTTTTATGTGACAATCGGCTTCCTCCTGTACTTATTTAACCTGAAAAGGTGTAATTACCCTATGTGCTGGTTAGTTTTTTAATTTGACACAAGTGAGAATCATTTGGAAAGAGGGAACCTCAGCTGAGAGAATGCCTCCATCCTGTAGGCATTTTCTTAATTAATGATTGATGTGGGAGTGCCATCCCCATTATACATTGGTGCTACCCCTGGGCTGGTGGTCCTGGGTTCTATAAGAAAGCAGAGGAGCAAGCCAGTAACAGAACTCTTCCATGGCTTCTGCATCAGCTCCTGCCTCCAGGTTCCTGCCCTGACTTCCCTCAGTGATCGACTGTGATCGAGACACAGAAATCAAAGAAACCCTTGCCTCCTCATGTTTCTCATGGTCATGGTGTTTATCACAGCCATAGAAAGCAAACTAGGACCCATTTTACTGATGTGTTTGTGTGTGTGTAAATATGGACATTCACATGCCATGGCATGTATATGGAGATCAGAGAACAATTTACTCGTGGTCTCAAGGATGGAATTCTGTCATCAGACTTGGTGACAGGTGCCTCTATACAGAGTCACTCTGGTCAAAGATGACTTTTTTTTTTAACTAACCATGGCCCATCTTAGATAAGTAACCCTTTAGTGCCAGAATTTCAGTGCTCCTAACTAGCATGAAAGAAAGCCTTCATTTAATTCGTCATCAATTTTTAAAAATTAACATTAATAAGCTTCTCAGTCCCAGACTGGTGGTGTGCCAACTGCTTGCGTTAACCAAAGACCCTGGAAGTTCAAAAGTGGTGATGACTTACTTGTCACTCAGATGTTTCCTCAGCACATCATCTAGATTTCAGAAGCATTAAAGGATCACAAGAGGTAGAATAAAGTGCAATCTACCCACCCTCCCCCAAGGGCCAGCAAGTGCTCCCCATTGCCTCTCGTGGAGTTAGATACAAGCAAATCTCTGGAGCCAGGGGTATGGCTCCATTCCCAAGGTGCTCACTTTGGAAGCAGAAATGTCATGTCTGGTGCCATGAATTTTCAGCTCAGAACTGGAGAGGCAGAGACAAGTGGATCCTTGGAGCTCAATGTCAACCAGCCTTGACCACTTAGTGAGCTCAAGATCAGAGAGACCTCTTCTAAAAAGGAGAGAAGATACACAGTGCTCTGAGGGACAACACCTGAGACCATCTTCTAGCCTACCCATGCATGTGTACATGTGCATACACACCCACACATATATGAACACACACATACACACACACACACACACACACACACACACACCCTACATCCTTTGTTAACTACTTCCTGTCTCCACTGCTGCTTCCTGGACAGCCCTTCCACATCATTTCATGGTAAGGTTTGGAAGTATGGGTTGGTGGGTATTTATCTGTTCAGTGTTCAGCCACTATTGGTACACCCTCAGGGTAGAACACTCATCACTGACTACACACACTAACATGTTTGCACACACTCCTGTATCTCATCCACACCTGTCAGCAAAGCCAGGCCAGCAGGCTAGAGTCCACAAGAGAGAAAAATCAATACCTCTTTGAATTAATCATGCAGCCCATCAGACAGGATTATGGACACAGGAGGTAGAACAGGCATGCAGGACCCTGTGCTTCTCTTTCCTCCAGTTTTTCTTCGTTTCCCTGGACCTCTCCCTGAACACTTGTCATTGATTTCCAATACCTGCCTCTCACTCCCAGGTTCTGTCCCACATAATTCTGCCCAGAAAGGATCTGAGAGATAAAAAGGAAGACTCAAATGTAAATCACAGGGAAAGGTGCTTTAAATTACTGTTTCCCTTAATGTTTAAATGCTGGTTACATGTGACGGCTAGAAATGAACTAAGTCTCCTGCTGTTCAGTCCTATCATGGTAAGGTGGTGTACATGAACAGTGTGTGTGTGTGTGTGTGTGTGTGTGTGTGTGTGTGTGTGTGTGTGTCATATGCATGTTTACATGTGTGCATCTCTATGTGTGCATGTCTGTGCACTGCATTTATGTGTATATGCTTACATGTGTTTCTGTGTTCATATATATGTTCAAGTGTTTGCATATATGTTCTGTATGTGTGTGATGCATGCATGTGTGGGAGTGTGGATGTGTGTATGTCTCTGTGTTTATATGTGTATATGTTCATGTGTGCATGTTTGTGCATTTCATTTATGTGTATATGCTTATGTGTATTTATGTGTGTTTGCATATATATTCATTTGTGTTTATATGTTCATTTTGAGTGTGTGTGTGGTATATACATGTGAGTATGTATCTGTTTATGGCACATGCATGTGTGTATATGTAGTATATGCATGTGTGTGTGCTGTACACATATGTATGTGGTGTATGAATGTGTGTGTGTGTGTGTGTGTGTGTGTGTGTGTGTGTGTGTGTGTTATAATCACAGTCATGGATATACTCATTCACAAGGTTCCTAAGAGTATACATGGAAGCCAGAGGCCAGTATGTCAGGTGCCTTCCTCAATCACTTCCCCCTTAAATTCTGAGAGTCTCTCATAGAACCTGGTGATCGCTGTTTTGGCTTCATTGGAGGGCCAGAAAGCATTGGGGGTGAATCTGTCACCCTAATGTCCTGGTGCGAGGGTAAAGGCACATCCATATGCCCAGCTTTTATGCGGGTATTAGAGATCAGAATCTGGGTGCTTGTGCTTCTGCACCAAGCACTTTTCCCATGGAGCCTTCTCTCCAGGATTACACAAAAATGTCTGCTAAACCACACCACAGATTCCAGGTCCATCTCCAGAATGTCTGTCCTTCCCGTTATCCAGGTGGTTAGAACATGAGGCCTAGGCTTCACCTCCTCAACCTCAGTAGCTTTCAAGATCAGCATATGCTTTATCACCCACAGCATCCTTTCCCACCCCGCTCTGTTTAACGGCCCACAAGGGCACCTAGAGAATCCGCATCAGCAGGGCTGAAGGGAGGCAGCTTTGCTCAGATCTAAGATTCCAGAGATGAGCAAAGAGGCACACGATCTCGGAGCGAACGGGAGATGTGGTAAATGTGAGTTTTAAACTCATGAAATCGGCTTCCCAGCTCCACCATGTTCCTTGTAAAGATTACTTGTATTCTGACTATTCATAAAGGATTTGCTGGGAGTGGAGTCGTGGTTCAGTGGTTGAGAGGTCTTGGTGGCTCCTCCTCCCGAGGACCTGGGTTTGATTCCAGCACTCACACTGAGGCTCACAGCTGTCTATATAACTCCAGTTCCAGTGGGTCTGATACCCTCTTCTGGCCCCCACCTGCACTAGGCACACAGTGGTACACAGACATTCAAGCATGCAGACCAGCCAAACATACAAAATATAAAATAAGGATTTTGTCATTTTAAAGACACTCGTAAAAATCATTTTGGTAATTTTGATAAAGACATAATAGAGGCTCACATGTCTGTGTTTCATGTCCAGAGGTCATAACCAGGAAACAGAGAGCAAGGGCTGTAGAAACAAACCTGATTCTTACATCCAGATCTGCAAGTAGCACATGTAAGAAGCCCGTGGAAGCTGCTCAGACATCTCAAAGAAGCCAAAGGATGTGCACAGCTTCCACCTAAAACTGACCCCAGAGTTCATGGAAGCCGCTGCAGGAGAGTCATGGGCAGAGTGAGGCGTGGCCAACAATGGGATGGGGGGGACTGCACTGACTGACTTATTTCTCCTGACTTATTGGCAAGTGTAATGTTACAACACATCCAGGAAATCTTTGTAGATTGATGTAAAAATGATCTGCAAGGTTAAGACACACTTCCTTCATCACTCTGTGTTTCCTAGAAAGAACATGAAAATGGACATCTCGCAAACATCCAACCCTGGGAAAATACTGTTTCAAGAGCCTGCTCACTTGGAAACCGTCACTGCAGACACATATGCGCACCATGCCCACGTGCCCTTTGGCACTCCACCAAGGTATCTGGCCTGGCTGTGTTCCCTTCTGGAAAATGGCCCTCCTCAATTTCAGGTTCAGTTGGCTTTTTCAATGATAGGGTTTCAGTCCAAAGGGATAACAGTGCTGAGAACTAAAAATGTCACCATCTAATTAAGGAAGGGGGTGCACATTATGCCTTTCTCTCCTAATACAATCTTTGGTCTGAAAATGACTCCATGAAGGCTTTATAAAGCCCTTTCTTTTCCTGGTGTAAGAACAATGGTAGCAAGAGACACCGTGGGCACAGAAGGACAAAGGGATGCCACAGAAAATGAGCAAAAAGCAAGAGTAAGTTATGAGAAGAGCTGGAAAGTTCGCAGCTGTTTAGTCAGAAGTGAAGGATGTATTTGCCCCCTGCATGCAAGGCTTCCCTGAGCATGAATCTCTGTTCAGTCTGGGAGTGGAGGGGAGTATTGTGAGGGCTGGCCTGGTGGAAGGGAAGTATAGAAAGCCGAAAAGTCATGACATTCAGGTGCTGACTGGTGTTGTGGCAAGCCACCATTCCACTGAACTCTTCATTTGCCCATGTGTCTGTCATACAAACTCAGAAAACATTCAGCTAAGAAAACTTCCATCTATCACAGAACATTCATATGTGTGTGCCTCCAGACTCCTAAGTTGAACATAAACAGAGGTAGAACCTGTGGAAAGGATGAGATCATGAGAACTTTATCAGAGTCCTCAGGAAAAGACCCCAGAGGGGTGTTCTACCCTTCATATCATGCAAGAACACAAGAATATGATTGTGAACAACAAGATTCTCTAGGAGTGTAAGAAATAAATTCCTATTTTTTCTATCAACCAGTCTAGAGTAATATGTTATAGCATCTAAAATGGACAAAGACCATGAGTACCCTACACATGTATATACATGTTTTCATGCACGTGTGGATGTATACATGCACACATGTACACACACACACACACACACACACACACACACACACACACTTTATCCACAGAAACATTAGAAAACCATCTAAATACATATGCACAACATTTTTATTGGCATCAAAGTGTAATTTATATATTTGATATTGAAGTAAGCTCTGAGTTACAATCTATTTCCAAAGTGATTCAATAAGGTACATGTGACTTTCACGGAACTATTAAAGAAACAGCTTTTAAGCCATCAGTCTCTGGGCTCGCCAGCATTAAATAAATTGTGCCTGGCATATCTCCATCTCATCCATGCCCTTGGTAAACAGATCGTGTCATTTTTTTAAGTGGCCATGGTTACAGTGGTGTCTTACCCATCCCACATGCTTAAATCACAGTCATGACACCATTTTAAGTGGAGTGCAGTGACAAGAAAGAGAAACAGCCACAAGACGGCCCTGGCCATGCTCCTGCTCTGCACTCACAGCCCAGGTGGTTTGGACTCTCTGGATCCTTTCTGCATCTCCACACAACTTCCCAGCACAAACCTGGCCTGCAATGTGATGGGAAGATGTTCTTGGGCCATCTTCATTCTCACTTTGGCTCATAGGCATCCCACTGGCCAAACAACTGTCCCCTCTCCTTCTCTCACCATGTGACCCTCTCCTGTCTTCTTTGCCCAGGTCATCAAGTTGGTCTGATGTTGTTCTTTCACTGACATCCTACGATTTTAACACCCATGATCGTTAGTGAGTGTAAAACACCCATGGCTGTGTGATGTCATGTGGATCCACATGCAAAAGTCATGCATGCAGAGGCATCTGTCTCTTAGATGGAGGGACAGGTGCAGCCTTTGCGCTTACGGTTTCACAGCCTCCACTGTTTCCAGCACAAGTTCTGTACAAGA
This sequence comes from Peromyscus leucopus, assembly GCF_004664715.2. Classification (NCBI taxonomy): domain Eukaryota; kingdom Metazoa; phylum Chordata; class Mammalia; order Rodentia; family Cricetidae; genus Peromyscus; species Peromyscus leucopus. The sequence goes on along the minus strand of NC_051073.1, from coordinate 1,241,446 downwards.
TGGAGCCCTTCAACATTCTGTTGCCAGTGTGGGAATAGCTCATGAGATCTGGCCCCTCTCTGAGGGTCTATTGGCAGTTAATGATGGTAGGGGAAGGGAAATAACTTTATGATCATGGAAGTAACCATAATTAAATTAAGTCGTATACACACACACACACACACACACACACACACACGCACAAAGGAGGGGATGTTATTGGCAAGAAGGGTCTCAGCATGAGGGGAAAGGGAGTAGAGGGGACAAATGCTTGGTAAAAATAATCAAAATACCTTAAATACGTGTCTAAAGTTATCAAATACTAAATAAAAATGTTAAAACAACCCAAGAGATGATGATGGATATGCAAATTTCTCTGTATAATCTAAATATATTATACTTTATGAATCTATATAATTACATATCAACAAAATGATAAATAATAAAAAGATTTTATCTTTGTCTTGGGAAATTTTGTGTATTTGCTTTTTCTTTAGATAATATACTTTTAAGATATTAATCACATTACCCTGAAAACATAAATACCCTAAATACATCATATATCCAGAGTTAAATCCAACTAGGTTCATGTACTTATAAATATCTTGCCTTGCTTTAATAAATCTCTACCTTAAGACTTGTTACTGTTACAAGTAGCAGGTCACTCTGTTGGTGATGCTATCTGTGTCATGGGTGAGTCACTGGAGCTCTCTGGGCCCCAGCTTCCTCATCTGTGAAGTGGGATGGAGAGAGTGACTACCTGGCGGGTTTGTAATGCAGCTGTCAATAAAGCGTGGCACGTGCATGTGAGGCCATGGGGAGCTACTTAGTAATCTGCACCCCTATGTGTTCCTGTGCCTGTACTCTGAATCACCCAAGACAGTTAAAGCAAAATACCGGTTTTCTTTCATGCCAGTTTATTTATCAAGTCAGTCAAAAGGTGTTGGTTATAATAAGAGCCTGTACACTGCCAGTTCACAACACCCTGGTACTTCAGTGTTACCAAGACAGGGTTCCAGGTCATTCTCCCACATCTTCTGCACCCTTCACGTTTTGACAACTCTTCTTGAATTAAGTCTGCTTTTCCATTTTAACAAGTACCTCACTGGCAACTGTTGATGCGTTTCATAAATACATTGGGGAGAGTATAGTACAATGTGTTTATGTCAAGCCCCACTCCTAACACCTTACCTATAAGCAGTGTTGTTTTTTATAAAGCACATAGTGATGTGGGGCTGGGATATAGCTTAGTTGGTAGGGTACTTGCCTAACATAGACAAAGTTGTGGGTGTGAGCCCCAGCATCTCATAAACAAGGCATAGGAATGTACTCCTATAATCCCAGAATTTGGAAAGTAGGGGCAGGAGGATCAGAAGTTAAAGACCATCCTTGGTTACATATGGGGTTTGGGAAAAGCCTAGGCTATATGAGCCCTTGTCTCAAAAAATAATCCATTATGTTACTGTTCCTACTGTTTGTATTTTAATGAGGAAAGCACCTATAAAAATATCATGTGACTAACCTCTGATCACATGGCTTGGTCTATGATGGATCTGCAATGTAGACTTTGATGTTGGCTTTAGGCTCCACATTGGTAACTCACAGAGGAAGTGACAGCCTGAGACCTAGAAACACCTAATTGTATAACCTACAAAGCACCTTTCTTAGCTTGCACTGCATAAGCATTTACTTTCTTTATGAACATACTGCATCCCATCACACAAAGGGATGGAGCCGGGTTTCTTTGGGTTCAAATCCTACCCTTCTCACAAACTATTGAGAGTGAACAGAATGCAGAGAGCAGAAGCATCTGCAGAAAGAGTGTAGGACCTGAAGAGAGTGCTCCAAACAGTATGGAACAGAGCACGAGGTTCATTGCCTATCTGCTGCCCTTGTCCCTCAGCTCTCTGCTGGGAGTCTTTCCCTTTACTCTAAGCCAAGCAGCCCACAAGGTCATTTTCTGTTTTCTGTGAAGCTGGATACTGGATGACGGGGCTTGTTTTTGTTTTGTGTAAGTCTTCAGACCTCTAATGACTTCAGATATTTATTGTTCATCCTCCCTGGCAAATGCCCCCTTGCCATGGGATTTGAGAAAACTGAGGTTGAAATGCCCAGTAACCCAGTAGAATTCATCTGAAACGTGGACTGTGTGTCCTGTGGACGCTGTATGAATTATGCAAGCGACAATGCCTTCATTTCACATTCCCCTTCCAGTGTGCCTAATAAATTAATCTCAGTCAAAAACTGTATTTGTAAATCTTGAATCCCATTTTTGGGGGTGTTTTTTTGTTTGTTTGTTTTTGTTTTTTGACTACAATAGACAGCCTAACCTAGTCTTCTTCATGACTCCTGATTTTAGTGTGCAGATAAAGACTACCAAGGGACACGGCAGTCATTCCTGCCCAAGACTGTGTTTGAACCATCCTGAAATGAAAAATCATAGGTAAACATGAGGCCAGAGAAAGTGCTTGTATTCAAAGGAGGTCTGTTGGACCAAGATGGACACCTGTTCCTTACATGAAGATCCACACATCTTAGGGAGGGAGACAAAGTAGGTTGGGGAGAAGATTCCCCCATGGACAGAGTGAAGCCAGTCACATGTCCACTGAGAAGGAGCAAGACAGGTACTTGTAGGGTAGCTTTGGGGACACGCAAGTCATTTGGAGTAAGAGCTCTCTTGAGGCTGGGGATATTCGGACTCCCATCATATTCAATCACTTTCTTAGCAATTTTGATGGTTATAATAAAAATGGAATTGTGGGGGGTGTGAAACAATTGAGCCACCAACACAAAGGAGTTGTGTAGTACAGCCCGGTGGCTCTGAGATCATTGCTGTTACAGAGGCCAGCATGCATGGTGGACCTTTTGCTATTCTCTGGGACAGGGACTTCGAAGGGTCCTCCTGGTGAGAGGGGTCACTTGCCTCCACTGTATAAATAAATGCAGTTTGTATTGAACGCTGCCATCCTGGAGTGTCCGGGATGAGGCACCTGCACAACCTGCCCCTGGAACCCTGGCCCCACCGTGCCTGTGGCTTTGCCACAGCCTTCTGCTGGTAGAACTCAGTTTGTCCGGGTCACTTCGTGGGGAGGGGACTGAACCCCAACCCGGTGTCCTCTCAGCTCTGGCCCTTGTGCTGTTTCTCTCTGCTGACTTCCCTGAGTTCCTCCTGGTAACAGTCTCGGCATGGGTATGGCTAACTGCAAGAGAAGTCCTCTGGGTGCTAGCAAGTGACCAAAGCTGGCATGATCTTAGGAATTCTTGACACAGACACAGAGTATCCTGGGAGATTATGTCTAAGAAGGGAAGTGATTCAGATTGCAGAGACTAAGAGAGATAGGCAACATGGAGTTTCAGTCTCCTGTCCTTTATGGACCTGTGAAGCCATGAGTACCCACTTGAGGACACTGAAGCTAAAACCAGAGAGAGACACCTGTCCCTATGACCCCAGCCAGTGCTCTCAGAGGCAACTGAAAGCCATTTTCTCTTGGAAACACTGCACAGTAATTCAGGAGGGGGGGGAGCCTGCTGCAAAGAGCCCATGCTGAGTTTTACTTACCACATAAGCACATGCTTATGCACTTATACATACATAGCATATAGACACACACAGCATATATATCACTCCCCACATACACCATACACATGCCAAATACACCATAAAAATTTATACACAGATGGACACCTCCAATGCCACTCCTGGGACAACCCTCAGCTTAGGCTAAATTTGCTATTTCACTGTTCTTTTCTCTTTTGCAAAAACATTAGCATGGTTGTATCTTGTGTCCCTGCTTCCTTGGTTTGGGACTCTGATCTGCAATGCACAGCTTCCAGTACCGAGGGTAGAGTTCTTTGTCTTGGAAGGTGGTCGATGGGCCTCCTGGGTTGTTTAAGGACATTGAACCCAACTGTGGACGACACATGACCCCATCTCAGGGTCCTCAGGAAACCCATAAGAATCACAAGTGGCCTGGTTCCAACCACACTTGGGGGGGATAGAACATAGACCACCAATTCAGCGAGCAATAGACTTAGCTGACTATAGCTAACAGCTTTCACACGGCAGTACTCCCTCCCTTCTCACAGGTTTTCTCAGGGAGCAGCTCCAGCAGGCCACACACACCACATCCCCCAAACCTTCAGACTCCAGCCCCTGCACCGAAGCCACTTCCTGTGTTGTTCATCAGGTTCCTGTTTGCTAAAAGTCAATGCAAGTGAAATCAATAACATACATCAATAAAACCTGGACGTAGGAACATTCCACTCATTTCATTGGTTCCTACAAATTCTTCCCTAATGTTTCTTTCACTCAATGACTCCCTGGCACATTTGAAGTCAGACACGAGGTTTGCTGCTGACAGTTTCGTCCTTTCCATCCCATCAATGATAACCTCATTGCCCCTTTGACTCCAGAACGTTATGGTTGTCAACAAGATGACAACCTAAACATCAAAGCGGTAGATCGCCTTGGAAACGCTCAGCACTGGCTGTAAAACCAAACGCTCAACACTAAGAAGGGAGCTGTTGTTTCCAGATTTAGATGTAGTCACAGAGCATGCATACACACCTAGACCTCCACCGTGGTACAGCTCTTCACCCCAGCATCTCACCCTCAGTGAGAATGGATTGTATCTAAGCTACTCTCAGCACAGCTTGGTAAGATGTGCCAAAGGGAAGCTTTTCCTAATTTGCTTGACTCTAGTTATCTAATTATTTCCACCACCTTCCTAAAATGCAAAGGCTTTCTTAAATAATACCCCTTTTCTGAAATTCTCCCTGCTTCCCCAGGCAGCATCATCTGTGACCTGAAGCCTTCTGCCTATTCTCCCTCGCAATGCTGCTCTCGCTAAGCTCTTTAGGACAGAAACCATCTCGACAGGCGTTGCTCCTCAGAGTCACCTCCTGGGTTATCTATGACATACAGACACGGTTTTATCCCAATTCATACACAAAGGCTTCATGAAAACTGCTGGTCTGTGTCCTTTTTTATTTCACAGGGACAGAAAACCGTTCCCTTTTATCCTAAATGTGGGAGAGAGACAGTCATCCTTAGACCTGTACTCACCAATCCTATCAGATAAAGCTCTTGGTTCATCTCAAAACAGGGGTCTTCATCTAGGAAACTCTACAGGGGGAGGCAGCTGCTGCAGACACAGTAGTGTCTGCTTCCTCCGTTTTCCAAATCTGGTCCCCTTTGGCTGCATCTTTAATGTTAGTGTGCCTGAGCCCCTGGGGAGACTCTCACAACTTTATCAGCAGAAACAGAGATGGAGTGCCAGGCCCTCACATCATCGCCTTCCTGCATGGGAGGAAATTCTCAATGGGCACCACGGGCAAAACCCACAAAGAAAGACAGGGCCATTGTTCTCTACAATTGTGTCTTAGGGTTCTTGGCAGCAGCGAGGACTCCATGCACTTTGATAGCCAAACCACTGTATTTTTATGGGATGACATTAATATTCAAAGGGCTTTGGCTGCTCTGCAGGACAAAAGGCGTGACAAAAAGGGCACTAAACCAGGCAGGCAGCCCCCACGACTCACTGTTCTTGTTTGAGTAATGTAAGGAGATAGTGGGTCAGAGTTCACCACATTTACAAGGATGTCAGGTTTGTGGTGTGAACCTGTCCTGTGCACACAGAGCTCTATCCTGCTATCCACTATACCAGAATCTGAGAGCAAAGGTAAAGCCACATGGGATAGGAGATGCCCAGATGACAGAAATGGAGCCAGCAGACATTATGATCTTTGGGGTAATTAGAAGAATCCCACTCTTAGGCTACCAAGGTATTCTTCGCAAAGATAATCCAAAAGAAATTAATGCATTCAATGTCCTGGACAGTGGGAACTTCAAGAATAGGGAAGAAGCAAAATTTGTTTCAAAATGGGCCTCAGGCCACCTGCAGCCTCCACCATCCCCACTCCTACCCCGACCCCAAAGAGAAGTTGGTGCACACAGCCCAGTATGCAGCAAGTTCATGGGGACACATCAGATGCTCATAGCAGAGTCCTTCGGGCCAGTCCTGTTTCTTCTTGCTTATTTTCTCAGCCAAGATGAAGGAGAGCAGTGCGCCAAGGTACAGACACCATTCTGTCACCTCTTGTAGCAGTGCATCAAGGATTCAAATTTCCTTCCATCGAAAAGCAATTTGGAGGGGCTGGGGGGACAGAGATGCCCAGTGAGCAAAGCACTGTCAATGCAAGTGTGAGGACCTGAGTTCCAATCCCCACATGAACTGGATGCAGAACCCAGTAATCCCAACACTCCTGTGGAATGATGGGAGGCCAGCTAGCCTAGAGTAAGAGGCACAGCAGCAGTGGACAACAAGAGACCTTGTCTAATAAGATGTAAGGGGAGGACTTCCACTTGTGTGCTGTGGCACCTGCTGTGCGTGTGTGCGTGCCTGTGTGTGTGTGTGTCCCATAGATGTGCACAAACCTGCTGCTCATATACTCAAAACACTTTGGCTGCTCTGAACTCAAGTGGCCCCTGGGCCTTCAAGGCTGAGCCCCACAGAACCCTGGAGACCAGGATGCCCACCCAGCAGGCAACTTGCCAGAAGCCTCAGGAGACACTGTGCTTGGTGCTACCCTTGGGACCCCCCTGGATGTCACGGGCCTACATCTTCCTGAAACTAACCCAACTTTCTGTACCAGCTCACTGCTATGGAACTGATACCAGGTTTTCCATGAGAGAAGTCACTGCTAAATTGGGTGGTCTGCTCCAAGGAGAATGCTGTCTGGGATAGATGTCCCAACCAGATTCCCTGGAGGCCTAGGCTGCCATGGAGATACAGGAAAGGGGAAGCTGGACTAGATCTAAATGAATCTGGAAAGACTTATAGATAGAGTGCAGGAAACATGTGAGCTCACCTTCTGGGGATCATCATTTCTGGAGCACAGCTTGGATTCAGAATTTCTGCTGTGGCTGGGACCTTGGGCTGTGAAAGGCCTCCATGCCCCACCACCCCTCATCCCCAGCATGGTTCCTCCCCAGAGCTGTCTTGACTTCACATGCCCTGTGCCCTGCATCACCTCCAGAGAGAAGCAGAGGCCTTCTCCACCCTAGCCATCCCAAACCAGCTTATTTATCAAGATACTGGGTGTTGCTAACTGCTTCTACCACTTCTGGTGACCTCATGACCTTACCCCCTCAGTGGGCCTATTGTATCCATAAACACCAGTGGATCTTCTCACCGAGCTATGCTCCTACCCACCTCTACTGACAGAGCTTAGCACAGCTCTGGATCCTTGAGGTAATCAGCCTTGTGGGTCTGTTGGATTCAAGCTGAATGACTAGTCTGTCTGTCTCCAACTGGCTGACATACAAACAAATAGCTCTTTATTGATGGATTCCTTCATAAGATAATGTCCAATGCCATTGCTCCGTCTCTCCTTTCAGGTCCACACTCCTAATCTCATCACTGGACCTTGAATTACATAGGAACAGAGATGACACATGCCACGTCCAAGTACAACTTCACCCAGAGAAGATGCTGAGGACCGAACCGGATGTGTTGCTATGTGATGGAGTAGCCTTCGGTCCAGGCCACAGAGTGAGGGGGACAGTGAGCAGAGCTCCATACACTCTCCTCTTGGGACACACTCTTGTCGCCCATTTCAGTAAGAAGAGGTTTCCTTTCCTGGGATACACAATACCGAGTCACGTCAATACGGGGTCCTTTCTTCTCTCCCACAATTCTCTCTGCTTAACCATGTCAGTCTGAAGGCCCTTTCTCTTCAACACTGAACAAGTACATGATTGTCCCAGAACATCCCCATTTCCTGAGCAGACTCCTAAGGAGAGGAAGCACAGACCATCAAACCATGAATGCTGGGGTGCGGGTCTTTATTCTCATTACCTGATTCACTTCTGAAACTCGGAATTTTTCAGACCATAACAGATTACACGATTAATCAGCATTGCAGCAAGCATATCATCCACTTAGGAGTGAAGACATCGAGTTCTCTTTACGCCACTACTAAAGCCAGGCTCGGTGTGTCACAGGCCTGTAATCCCAGCTGTTCAGGCTGAGGCAGGAGGATTGAAAATTCAAGGCCAGCAAGAGACCCTTCCCCAAATGGAAAGCACAGAAGGGCAGGGTGTGGAGCTGTGTGGTTTGATACTCACTGAGCACATGTGAGGGCTGTGCTCCATCCCCAGGACAGAAAACCAACCAACAAAAAAGCAATGTAAATAAGAAAACAAAACAAAACAAAAAAACTAAACTAAACCTTTGGTCTGTCCCGTATTTCTGTTTTTCTTCCATGTGTTTTCAGGATGACATACCTTCGTTTTCATTAGGGTCTTTCAAGAGGCTATTTCATATGAAGTGACAGGTGACAGATCTCATCCAGGTAATCATGAAGTAGAAACAAAAACAACCATCTCCGAGAAGGGCTGAGCTGCAGCTAGTCTCTGAGCTGACAGGATGTCATGGCTAGTCAGGGGTGGCACTGGAGTGTGTGTGTGTGTGTGTGTGTGTGTGTGTGTGTGTGTGTGGTAAGTATGCATGTGTGTGGTGAGTGTGTTTGTGTATATGTGTGTGGTGAGTATGTCTGTGTGGTAAGTATGTTTGTGTGTGTGCAGTATGTGTGGTGAGTGTGTGTGTATGTGTGCGTGGTATGTGTGGTAAATATGCATGTATGTGTGGTAAGTGTGGTGTGTGTGTGTGTGGTATTTGGTGTGTGTGTTGTGAGTGTGCATGTGGTAAGTTTGTGTGTGTGTGGTGAGTATGCATGTGAGTATGTGTGTATGGTGACTGCACATATGTGTGTGATGAGTGCGTGTGGTGTGTGTATGTGTGTATGTGGTGACTATGCATGTGTGTGGTGAGTGTGTGTCTATGTATGTGGTGTGTGTGATGAGTATGCATGTATGTGGTGTGTGTGTGGTGTATGTGTGTGTGGTGAATATGCACGCATGTAGTGAGTGTGTGTATGTGTGTGTGGTATGTGTGTGGTGACTATGCATGTGTGGTGAGTGTGTGATGTGTGTGTGTATGTGTGTGTGTGCTTGTGTGTGTGCGGCGACCATGCATGTGTGTGTGTGTGTGGTGTGTGTGTGTGGTACGTGTGTATGCTGTGTGTATATGTATATATAAGAGCACATGTGTGCATATGTACACACTCCTGCAAGCTCCTGCCCTAGTTCATGGAGACCACCAAGAGCAAAGGAGTTGCTTTCTCATGTAACCACACACCATGCATCAGAATTATTCCCCACAGCAACTACACAACTTTAAGACACCAGAAGTCACCATGGACAGAGACGCAAGATGGGAAACCTGATTGCTGTGTCCAGCTGGGCTTTCCAGGTCAAGAACACAGGGCAAGAAGCCAACTTCAATACTGCTGGCAGTGGATACACTGTGATCTCCCACGGATCGAGCTGGCCTGGCATTTCTAGACCCAGAGGTTATTCCCATGCAAGCATCTATTTCTGCATAGGACACAGATTCTCCATAGAAACGGCAAGTCCGGTCAGTAAGACAACATTCTCTTACCACTCTTGAAAGCACCAACACAATAGAAACCTAGACTTTTGCTTCCAGCCCAGTTCCAGAATGTCAACACACCTGTATCACTGAAATGTCTCAGGGACACAGTACTCAACTTACCTGATTTTTAAAAGCAGAAATAAAACCACATTTTTCCCATAAAAGTTAGGGCTGTGTGCACAGTACACGTAAATAATGTCCCTTCATCAGTCAATGCTTCAATGAGTATGGGGAATAGACCACCAAACACCAGCAGGCATGGTGACCCACCATATGCACGCCACCAGGCTTATTTATAATATGGAGTCAACCAGGATAGACACACCCTTTGACATAATCAACCAAGGTATTCTTCCCTACCTCTGAAGCAGCTTCATGAAAGGCAGTAACGCTCAGCCTACCTGAGACAAGTGAAACCGTGTCTTTCTCCCATGAGACGACAGTGACGTACGCCTCCACCGAGGAGGGGATAATGCACTTGAACACCGCGACATTGCCTCTCATGGTTTTCTGGTCCTCCACACGGACTGTATAGGGCTCCCGTAAAACTGAAAGGCAGAAGGAGGATCCTTGTTAAGATCACAATGAGTCCATTCCAGCCTCTTAAGAAGATGCTGTTCTAATGCAGAGGGCATGGTTCACAGATAGCAGTTGAATAGAATCAGCAAATGTAGTCTTTCCTCACCTAGCTAAACATCCACCTCATTAGCCATACACTGTACCCTGCCCTGAAGAAAAGAGTCTAACCAGAGACATTTAACTGAGTCCTAAGAAGACATCAGAAGGCCTGGGGGGGACATGGGCTTCCTGAAGGAGGAGGGGAAGATTCTTGGGACTAGCTTCCTTAGTCCTCTGAAGACCAAGGTATAACAGTAGTAAGGAAATGAATACAAGACCCAAGAAACTCAGGATGGGCAAATGACTCAGTGGGTACAATGCTCGCTGTGCAAGTATTAAAGATCTGAGTTCAAATCCCCAGAACCCATGTACAGCTAGCAAAAATAGCACATCACCCACCTATAAACCCAGTGCTCCTAAGGTCAGATGGGAGGTGGAAAAAAAAAGGATCCCCAGAAGCTTACAGGCCAGTCAGCCTGATGTGTAGAGTCACAAAAGAACAAAGAAACTCATCTCAAGCAAGGTGGACAGTAAGGACTAACACTAAGGGTGCCCTCTGACCATGCCACATGCATGCCTGCACTCACACCTGTGAATGTGGAGACTCCATATTCTCTGTCACACACACACACACACACACACACACACACACACACACACACAGAGGGGGGGGAGAAGAGAAGAGGAGAGGAGAGGAGAGGAAGGTGGGGGAGAGGGAGAAGGGATGGAGGAAGAGGGAGAGAGAGAAAAAGAGAGAGGGGGAGAGAGAGGGATCCTTGAAAACAATAAAACAAGGAAAATAATTCCTTTGACATAAATCATAAACTCTTCAAAGATGTTTAAAACCTGTGTGGAAAACCATCATTGTTCTGGGAACTGTCCAAATACTCCCAATAATGGGAATATTCCAAAAAGAGTCCCAAGGGTCTTCTCTGCATATTTGCCACATTAGTGCTCATGGGGTGCTCAGTGCCTGCCCAGCATGCCCAACTGCCTGGGTTCAAATCTTGTTCCTTCCAACATTACTTGTAAGACAGAAGAAAGGCTCTCGTTCCACCTGTACCAAGCAGGTACCTAACTTGCCTAGGTTTTGGAGGTAGCCACTGAGGCAGCTTTGTGTCTACTGAGCAGGTTAGGTGAACCACTTGCCCAACAGTTGGGGATGGAACCAGTCTCTGTGCCAAGGTTAATGAGATAACGATGAACCCTGCTCAAATTATTTCTCTGTACCAACTTCATTCCCCCAACTTTGAATCAAGCACAGTGGAAAGTGTATCTTCAAGGTGTTCATGCTGCGACTAAAATTTTCTAGATAGACAATGAAATACCCCATCATTCCATCAGTTTCCTCAAAGGATGTCCCTCAGTGGACAAATATGGGCCAAGAAAACTGGACATGAAAATAATTTGTAGAGAGGATAATACCCCCAAGGAAGAGAGGGATATTCCGCAATGGAGTGTCCAGTGTGCTGAGGGGACTGTCTCTAAAAGGGGACTGCTGAGGGAGGCTGTCAGTGACATACCATCTTCAGAGACGACATGTGGCCTCTCAATCATTTTATTTTACTGTTTTTTTCTTCAACAATACAAACATACCAGCGCATTCTCCTTATTCTCTGCCACACCCTCCTTTATCCCTCTCCCACCCCCTATCACCCTGGACCTCCTCACTGGTCTCCTTCCCACCTCAACATATTTTATCTTGTGACCTACTATTCTCTTTTTTTACATTCATATTTGATCAATTTTTTTCTCAATTTGGAGAATTTCTTCATTCCTATTTCAACCACAGGTATTCTTCCAACTCGAAGACTTCTCTGAGATCCTGCACCTGCTCTGAGTGTGACGTGACCTGAAGCTCTGCGTAGCATATCAAGCCCATGCCTGCCACAAGAGATCCATGGAGCACAATGGGGGGCACCCAAAAGCTTGTTCTTAGAAGCATCATTGTGGCCAGGGGAGAGGAAGACTTTGTGCAAGCAAATGCTTTGAGTCCAGGGAGAGCTGAAGTCTCATTTCCAGGAGAGGGGCTGTGAAACAAAGTGAATGGACATGACTCAGAAATGAATGGGAACTCGGGCATCAGAGAGAGCAGCAGACAGAAGAGAGGATGGGGGTGAGGATGGAAGAGAAAGGGGGTGGAAGAGGAGAGGGGCTGGGGCTCCTGAGAGCCTGGTAAGTGAGTTCTATGTTTTGCTGTCCTTTGGAATCGGGCAACTTCCTCAGACCTCCGGGACACTCAGCTTCACATATTATACATCACACAGCACACATGGAGATGTTTACCAGCAATCAGGTCAAGGAACCCGATTCCATGTCAGCCAGGAAAGAGAAAGTGCTACCAAGAAGACACAAACAGCATCTTCACAGCCTGTGTGTCTTATCTGGGGTCAATGTTATGTGCTGGAACACCATGATCAAAGCGAGCTGGGGGAAAGGGTTTATTGGGCTCACACTTCCACATCACTGTCCATCCCTGAAGAAAGTCAGGACAGGAACTCAAGCAGGGCAGGTTCCTGGAGGCAGGAGCTGATGCAGAGGCCATGGGGGAATGCTGCTTACTGGACTGTTCTTCATGGCTTGCTCTGCCTGCTTTCTTATAGAACCCAGGACCACCAGCCCAGGGATGGCACCACCCACAATGGGCTGGGCCCTCCCCAACAAATAAACAATTAAGAAAAGCTCCACAGGCTTGCCCACAGCCCAATCTTATGGAGGCATTTTCTCAACTGGGATTTCCTCCTCTCAGATAACTCTAGCTTGTGTCAAGTTAACATAAATCTAACCAGCACAGTGACCCCTTGTCAACTTGACATGTGCAAACACATCATTGTTAAGCCATAACATTTCCTTTCTTGTTCATCTCCATTAACAAAAACATAATATAAAACATTTTACAGAATAAAAATGTCCCACAGCCTTACAAATTCATACACTTTAAAAGTTTTCTCATTTAAAATCCAAAGTCTCTGTAAAATAAAATTTTTTAAAAAAAATCTCCTTTTTAAAAGTGTAAAGTATTTCAACTCTGGATCCTATAAAATCAAAAATAAATTAGATACTTTCTTATTTCAAGAAGGAAGAGCCAGGGCACAGTCACAATCAAAGCAAAGCCAAACTCAACTGTGAAAACTCAATGCCCAATGTCTGGGATTCATTTGTGATCTTCTGTGCTCCCCCAAATGGTCTGGGTCAAGTCTCTAGTTCCACCTGCTGCAGCACACACAGCTTGTGTTCTGGCTGCCTCCACTCCACTGTTAACTGCTGTTCTTGGCAGTCATCCCATTATACCAGTGTCTCTGAACTGCTGGGGTCTTCGGTTGCAGCTGGGCTGTACTTTCACCATTGGCCTCTCCTGGGCTCTCTTCATGGTGCCACAACTCAACTTCTCTGTGTGACCCCTTTAATTCTGGGCTTTCAACTGCTACTGATGCTGAACCTACACCAACAGACTCCCCTGACTTTTGACAGTGCCAAGCCTCAGTTACACTCCATGACCCCTTCATGCCTTCAAAATCAGGACCATCTGGGTGACTCCAAGTTTGGCTGCTAGCATGAGGTACAAACTTGGCCACCTCTGAAACACAGCTTCTGTGTGCTGACTCTGAGGAAACACTTCCCAGAAGATTTCACCTCAATGATGATGATATCTTCTCAATCACTGCTAATTTCTCAGCTCTAGCTAACCAGCATCAATTGTCCCAGTAATGAAATGATTTCTCTTCAATGGTTCTGGTATCTTATTAAACACAGTTAACTCTTCAGGCCCAGCTGTCCAGACCACAGATTCTTAATTCAAACTATGCAATGGCCTTGATAGTCTAAATGACCCTCAAACTTCCCTCTGGAACTTCACAAGCAAGGCCTTCATCCTCTGAATTTCTCTCAACATTCTTATCTTCCACACCCCCATAGAACATCTCACCAAGGTTTGAATGCTCAATGGCTTTTCTAGCCTAAAGTTCCAAAGTCCTTCCACAGTCCTCCCCAAAATACATGGTTAGATCTGTCATAGCAATACCCCACAATCCTGGTCCCAAGTTCTGTCTTAGTTAGGGTTACAGCTGCTATGATAAAACAACATGACCAAAGCAAGTTAGGGAAAAGGGTTTATTTGGATTACACTTCCATATTATAGTCCATTACTTAAGGAAGCCAAGATAGGAACTCAGGCAAGACTGGAATCTGGAGGCAGGAGCAGGTGCAGAGGCCATGGGGGTAGGGGTGGGTCTCTGCTTACTGCTTGCTCCTCATGGCTTGCTCATCCTGCTTTGTTATAGAACCCAGGACCAACAGCCCAGGGATGACATCACCCAGAATGGACTGGGCCCTCCCTCATCAATCCCTAGTTGAGAAAATGTTCTACAGGCTTGCCTACAGCTGATCTTTGGAGTAATTTTCTCAATCAAGGTTCCCTCCACTCAAATGACTATAGTTGGTGTCAAATTGACATAAATCTAGCCAGCACAGTGTGCAAGACTGTTCCTTAGGCTTGAGCTTCAAGGCCCCAGACTACGAGGTGACCAACTGGAGCCTATCCCCAGCTCCTGGGAGACCCTTCAGCCTTAGGAGCCTGCACGGACACTGTGGAGTGACTTCTCTTCTTTGGCCACCTTGGTCTCTCTAGTGCAAAAGCTGCCTTGAGAGTCATGATTTTGAGCCTCTGTGACTATTGCTTCTATCCTCTATTAGTTCAGCTCCAGGTCCTAAAACAGTGATGTCACTTGGTTCACTAATACCTTGTGTCCAAACATCTCCCCCATCCTTCATTCTAAAGACCAACAATGGAACAACCTGTCTAAAAGCCATCATAGGGGCTGGGGAGATGGCTCAGTCAGTACACTGCCTGCTGGGTAAACCAGAGGACCTGAGTTCAGATCTCCAGCACCCACATAGTGCCGGGGACAAGGAGACAGGAAGATGCCCAGAGCTCACTGGCAGCCAGCCTAACAGAGTTGGTTCAATGAAAGACTCTGTTGTTGCTGGAGGGCTTTTTTCCAGGTTCCACCAAGCCCCGCAGTCCCACAATCCACATATAAAATAATCACTCAGATGCTTATATTACTTATAAACTGTATGGCCGTGGCAGGCTTCTTGCTAACTGTTCTTATATCTTAAATTAACCCATTTCTATAAATCTATACCTTGCCACGTCGCTTGTGGCTTACCGGCGTCTTTACATGCTGCTTATCCTCACGGTGGCTGCAGTGTCTCTCTCCCCTTCTTCCTGTTTCCCCAATTCTCCTCTCTCCTTGTCCCGCCTATACTTCCTGCCTGGTCACTGGCCATCAGTGTTTTATTTATATAGAGCAATATCCACAGCACTTCCCCTTTTCTTCTTTTTTTAAAAAGGAAGGTTTTAACTTTAACATAGTAAAATTACATATAACAAAACAATTATCCAGCAAGAATTACAGTTACAATATTAAAGATGTCCTATCTATCTTATATTTGTGAGTTTAAGGTTTTATAGCTAACTTATCTCTTATCATAACTGAGGAAATTACAACTATCTAGTCTTTAACTACATCAAAGACCTGAGAAGGACCATAATGGTACCTGAGAAATGGTAGATGGATGCAAGCAACTTTCGGGAATCTTGCAAGAATAGACCAAGACATCTGGCAGCCTGGACAGTCACCTAATGTTAAAGTTAAAACCTTCCCTTTAAAAAAAAGAAGAAGAAAAGGGGAAGTGCTGTGGATATCACTCTATATAAATAAAGCACTGATGGCCAGTGACCAGGCAGGAAGTATAGGTGGGACAAGGAGAGAGGAGAATTGGGGAAACAGGAAGAAGGAGGGGGAGACATTGCAGCCGCCACCAGGACAAGCAACATGTAAAGACGCCAGTAAGCCATCAGCCACGTGGCAAGGTATAGATTTATAAAAATGGGTTGATTTAAGATATAAGAACAGTTAGCAAGAAGGCTGCCACGGCCATACAGTTTGTATAAGTAATATAAGCGTGTGAGTGATTATTTTATACGTGGATTGTGGGACTGCGGGGGTTTTGTGGAACCTGGAGAGAAGCCCTCCAGCAACACTCTGTCTCAAAAAACAAATTAGAAAACAACTGAGACACCTAACATCCACCTCTGAGTTCTGCCTGCAAAGCATACATGTGCATATACCCTCATGAACACGAACACACACACACACACACACACACACACACACACACACACACACCATTGTAGATACTTCTGACACAGGCACATAGCAAATACTCAGTATATATGGTCATCCCTCCTTATCCACAACCCTGCATTGACTCCAGTGACCTCCTAGGAACGCAGGTCTGTGGATGCCTAAGTGCACTAAGCTGTGTTCTCCCTAGAAGGAGCTCTGAGAGATGTAGGGTTAAGGACATGACCCCAGACAAGCTGTGAGGGGGAGGGACACAGGGAGTCCAGAGAAAGTAGGTGCCCAACTGTGGGCTTGCAATGGAGTCCCTACCCCCACCTCTTTTGCAGCACAGAATCCCTCCCTTATCTGTGCAGACCAGGTTCCAGCAACCCGTCTCGGGCTCAGTGCTGGGCCTGCAGTGATATTCTCAGGACTGCACAGTCTTGCCTGTGTGCCATGGTGCCAATCACCAAGCAGTCCTCCAGAGGCTGCAGGTCCAAGCTCAGAGTAACTAATACAGATGCTCTTGACCAAGGGCTACCACACCTCCATGCCTCTACTACATTCACTAGGTCTTTCACCGACTATGTGAGGTGTGGAGTTAGGAGTCAGAAGAAAGAGACTGTATTGATTACTAGAGAACAAATCAGGACTACTCGCTGAACAAGAGGAGTAGCATGGATGCATCTCTCCTTCTTTTGCTGATATACGTCTCTAGTAGGCAGCACCCCTTTGAAAAATGATTTTAAAATAGCCTGTTGTACTGCAAAAATTAATTTAATTCAAAGTTTGATTAAAGTCAACTATACAATTTCTGGTGCCAAGAGAAAAAAGAAATTTGGGGTTCAGTTAAAAGATATTAAAATAAAAGGGCTAGAGAGATGGCTCAGTAGTTAAGAGCATTGGCTTCTCTTCCAGAGGACCTGGGTTCAGTTCCCAGCAAGCTCATGGCAGCTCTCACTTGTTGCTCCAGCTCCAGAGAATATGATGCCCTTTTCTGGACTCCATAGGCACCTGTGCACACATGCACATGCATAAAGACTCATAAACACAGGAATAAAAGTAAAAAATATGTTTTTAAATATAAAGATATTAAAATGTACAATTTTCTTTCTTGTGTGGTTTTTCTCTAACCCTGTTTTTATTTGTTACTTAATGTCATACTCCTGAAGAAAAAGGGACAGTTACAACGTAAAGATAGACTCCCAACTGTGCTCAGAGCCCTTGTCCCACAGTGAGCACTCTGCACACCAGCTGTGAGGTCACCCATCCTGACAGCACTAGCTGCGGGCATAATCATCTATTACAGATTATGTAATAGGTAAAGTCACATGTAGGAAATCTTCCACACAAAACTTTATGTAGTTCTTGCCATTTCTATTCGGTGATTTCCACAACTGCTGTTTGGTGTTTAGATACAGAAATCACTTTGAGTTGGTTTGAACATTTGCTTGAGGCCTGGGTCAAACCTTAACTTTTAATATATGGATATACAAGTTTATCAGCCTCATTTATCGAGACAGCTGTCCATTATCCACTGGATTACCTGGGCATCTTTCCTCACTTCTTGCTATCCATAGTGCTGTACTGCTTTCATTTATAATCATTATCCATACAGTAAATATTAAGATAACTGATGTTGGCTTTCCCGAGTAATTATTCACTTTCTAAGATTGTTTTGACCATTCTAAATACTTTTTGTTTCTTTATGTGTTTTAAAATTGACTTGATTTTTGTTTTTCAAAAGCCTTCTGGGCATCTTGGGGCTTCTCTTGAATTCATAGACATTTTGGAAAGAGTTAACACCTTAACACTGAATCCCCAGCTCATGAAAAAAAATATTATTTCTCCTTTGATTTCTGCCTCCTTTAGTTGCTGCAGGCTTTTGGAATTGTATGTAATGTTCTTTCAAATTTGGGGTGAAATTTATTCCTGAATATCACTTAGTTTTGATTCTATTGTAACCACTACTTTTAAAGATTGTTTGTGTTAAGTTGATTGCCATGGTCTTGACAGACCTACATATTAGTCCCAGTAGTTTTTTTTTAATGGATCATATCAGATTTTCCACACTCATAATTACATTGGCAAAGATGTATGAGTATTTTTTTTAATTTGGGGGGAGGAAGTAAGGTATATTGCATGTGTGTGTTTGTGGTTGCTTGATTGATGTATATTCATGTGTATGCGCAGGCATGTGGAAGCCTGAGGTTGACATCTAGAGTGTTTCTCAATCTCTCTTTATCTTATTAATCCAGGGAGGGTCCCTCCATGAGTCCAGAGATCACTGACTGAACCTGCTGCAGAAATCCCAGTTCACCTTCCCAACTGAATTACAGGTGGCCACCATGCCCACTGGGCACACAGTGGCGACCCAACACTTCTCTTCATTCTTGCACAGCAAACTTTGCTCACTGAGCCTGGGCCCCATCCTAAGCTTCGGTCTTTGTAATATTTTATTTCTTTTCTTATCACACTGCTCTGGCTACAACTTCCAAAGCAGAGACAGTCAAAGCAGAACCCGGTATTGTTCCTGAGTTTTAGGGAAGCATTTACTCTTTGGCCATCATTTCTGATGTTAAGCAGACCCGGATTTCTGCCTTTGTTAGAATGAGAAAACTCTCGCCTACTCCAAGTCTTCTGAGATTTCTGCTTCCTAATCATGAGATGCAGAGCTATCTAATAATTTTCTGCATCACATAAAATGATCTACTTGTTTTCACTTTTATTTAATATGGCAATAGAGTGAATTAACTGATCAGTTTTCAAGTCTGAAGCTATCTGTGTCTTCCGGAGATACTCCTTGCATGGAATATCTTTTATATGTTATTTGATTCAGTTTGCCAAAGGTTTGAAAATTTTATAGCCACATTTGAGAGACACTTGCTTATAGTTTTATTTTCTCATAATACACGTGTCATGTTTGAATCAGGGTAATGTTAGCCAAGAATGATTTGAGGAAATATTAATTCTTGTTCAATTTCCTGGAATAATCACCTTAGAATTTTTATTATTTCTGTCTCAAATGTTTATTAGAAGTCAAAGTGAAGCTATAAGATCCTTAGATTTTATCATCAGAAATTTTTACCCACAAATTCAATTCTTTAATTCTCAAGTGAGTTTTGAGATTTTGAGTCTTTAGAGGGATTGTTCACTTCATATATGTTATGGAATTTATTGATCTCTATTTGTCCTTAATATTCACTTATAGTCATTTTAACACTTGTAAAACGTGTGAATGTCCTTCCCAGTGTAGAGAAGTTACTTTATTCTCTCTCATTTCTTCTTCCATCTGCCCAGCAGTATGTATATTTTATCAACTCCTTTGAAAGAATCCATTTATAATTCCATGAGATCCTCTCACGTTTTCCAGACCAGATCCAAACAAAAATCTTCTCTGTGTTTCTTACTCCAACAACCTTTGTTTTCTTTTATTATATTTCTAATGTATATATTACATATTCTAATTTCTTCTTTATATTTAACATTGAAAGTAAGATCACCTTTTGAGACCTCTCTTCACATGTAACTTCATAGGTGTTCAGAGCTATAAATTCTATACTACTTTGGTAAGATCCCAATTATTTTTGTAACGTTTGTATTAATATATATTAATTATGCATGATAATGGGTTTGATTGCATTTTCATACATGTTCATAATGCATCTGATCACATTTACCCTATTATCTTCTCTTGTCCTCTTCCCAACTTATCCCATCTCCCTTCTACTTTCATGTGTGTTTTATTTCCTTGGTGACCCAATGCATTTTGTTAGGGTTGCTTACAGAAATGTGAGATGCTATTACAGGAACATGAGCCTCTTCCTAGCGGCTACAATACTAAAGAAAATGTATCTCCCTCCCCCAGCAGCTGTTAACTGCCAATACATTCTCAGGGACAGGTGGGGCCCTGTCAGTCCCTTCTCCTCCTAATACAGTATCTTGCACATCAGGTGCGAGTATTCACAGCCGAGTCCAGGAGTGCTAGAGAGCAGCATTCCACAGCACTAGGCCCCCCTCCTCCAGGTCCCCTAGCCCTGATTTTTTTTTTTAACTTTCTTGTGGTCCCTGGGATTGATCCAAAGTTCAATTATTTCTGTAAACTTCTAAGTTTTCTGGAATATAAACCATGGTTTATTATTATTTATGTGTGCATATATGTCTAAGAACTTGAATGTGGGTATCCACAAAAATCAGAAGAAGGTGTTGGATTCCCTGGAGTGGGAGTTGCAGGTATATTGTGAACTACCTCATATGGTGCTAGGAACCAAACTCCAGTTCTCTGAAAGAAAAGGAAGCACTTGACCCCTGAGCTATCTCTCTACCCTAAGACATATATCATTTAGAAGTGTATTTTGTACTCAGATATTTTTTCATAGGTGATTTCACAGAGATTTGTTATTAATTTCTAATTTAATTCCACTTTGATCAAATAGCATGTATTATATGATGTAAGGGTCATCTAAAACTTGTTTTACTGCCCAAGATGTTATAATAAATGTCTGTGTATTCCAGAAGAGAATGTGTGCTGTGCTGTTGGATAGACCATTCTTTATTTAAATATGAGCTGACCAAATTGATCGGTGATCTCACTCAAGGGCTCTCTATTCCCACTTGTTCTGTTTCTGCCTCTATCAATCACCAACAGAGGGGCACTGAGTTCCTCTGCTATAATTGCAATTCTTCTTCTCACTGATGTTGTACCAGTTTGCATAAAATTTATGATAGTCATACCATCTTATTTAACTATCTTCTTACCTTATGAAATGACCTCTTTAGCTGTATGTTATTCTTGGATAGAAAACATACTTGCCTGATAATAAACAGTAAATCTACTCTATCTTTCTGGCAGTGGTTTACCCAGATTTGCCTGGATGACCACGGCACTTTCCCTGCCCTTTTATTTTGAACCTACTTGTTGTGATTTGGACATGGCAGGAGCGTGCCCACTGAAGGTCTGTGTTCCGGCATCTTCCTCCCTGCTGTGAGGGTGAAGACAGGTGTTGGAAGGTTAATGAGGTGCCAAAGAGCGGGAGATGACTGGGTTATCAGTGGTGTGGCTCTAGAAGGGATTCATGTACTTCTTGTGGGATCCCAGTCAGTTCCCATGAGACCAAGTCGCTATGATAATAGACTTGGTCCTGAAACATAAGCTTCTTGCCTGTCCCTGTACTAACTCCCCTTCCATTTTCTGCCATGGTTGTGACCAGGTTAAGTGGCCCTCACTAGGTACAGCCATCCTACCTTGGATTTGCAACCTTCAAAAGTGTGAGCTAAATAAACCTCTTTGAGGAAAAAAGTCTGTGGTCTCAGGGACAAATAACTCTCTGTGTCTTTGTTTCAAGAGAGTTTCTCTCAGGAGGTGTTGAATCTAGTCTTGCTGTCTTTGCCTTGTGATTGACATGACTTGAATGTTCACATGTGACTCTGACATTGAATATTCTTACATTTAACTTCATTGTTTTGCTCTCTGATTGCTTTATCATCGCTGATATCTGTTTTATATTTTCTAATTTTCTTTCTTTGGGGCTATTGTTGCTTTAGATTTGTGTATTTTTACATGTATGGGTATTTTGCATGTATTTACAGTAACAAGTGTGTGCAGTGACCACAGAGTCCAGAAGAGGGCATCAGATCCCCTTGAACAGGAGTTGGTTGTGAGCCTGCACCTGGTTGCTGAGAACAGAACCCAGGTCCTCTGTAAGATCATCAGTGCTTTAACTGCTGCGCCATCTCTCCAGTCCCAAGTTTTAGACTATTTTTTTAAGGACTACCATTTCCCTTCTTGGTTGACTTATTACCTAGTGAGTTATTTTAATACTGCTTCAGACTTAATAGTATGTATCTTTAGCTCATCACCATCCCAATAGGGTGGTATTATGCCATGACACACTTAGTAAAAGAATCGTGTTATTGGATTTTCCTGACTTTATGTTAGGGCTTAATGCCCTGGCTGTCAGACATTTCCCTTCTGCATACCACACAAGACACAGGTATCATCTTTGCTTAAATGTTCAATTATGTTTTATGATATAAAATTAGTACAAAGAGACGTCAAAGATAGGTAATTCTTCTTAAACTAGCAGAGTGCTATTCTTGCTACAGGCACACCAAAAATGTATGCATTAAATGGAGGAAGAGTGGCAGTAGTCAAGAACTTAATCAAATATCAGAGAATGGCTTAGCAGCATTCCTGCTAAAACTAGACACTAGGACAATAGACATGGGAGACTATGGTTGAGTATGGCTGAGAAGACAGGATTCAGAAGAGCCCAGCTAACCATTAATACAGAAGAGACTCTTCATCATTACCTGTCCCCTTTAAGGACAAGAGCTCTCTCAGCAGCTCTTGCTGGCACACCTATGAATAAAGCTGCTGTGGTATCCACATGTGGATTTCTGTGTCCTCCATCAAGAAAGATGAGGTATTACAGAGGCAAATCCCAGGCAGGTTGGTTCTTGCTCCTCCAGGGCCCAGTCCAGGAAATTGTAGGCTTATGTATTTGTACCTTTCTGGGTGTTTCCTTTGTTTGCTTTGTTGTTTGTTCAGATAAAAGGCTCCTGCTACTCCACCTGGGCCATAAGTTAATGCCATTAGCCACAGTTTGCTCAGGAGGAAGCATGTGCTGGATATGTTTGACCTTCCTGAGCTCCTACAACTCACTGCTATTTGCTAATTGGCACACGCAGACAGGCAAGAGACAGCACCATGACAGTGGCCCATGTGCACCCAGTCTTTGGACAAAGAAGTGTTTTATGTTAGAACTATGAATGCAAGTTAATGAGGCACAGTAAGCAGAAACAGCTCCACTTCCAGGTCCCTAAGCCTAAGTCAGAATCATGCAAAGACAGTAAGAACCAGAGGTCAGAGCGGATCAGGGCAAAACAGGAGAGGTCTATTGTACTCATAAACTTCTCAGAGCTGTGGTTGCCGGCATTAAACTACACAAGATTAAACCATACATACAACATTTCAGCATGGAAGGGGAGGGAATCACAACCACTACCACCCCACTAAAGCTGAGGAGATTTTGGCAGCTGATAGCTACTGGAGGAGGGAGAGTCAGTTTCCTTCAGAGTGTGATCTGTGATAAGTTGACTATGATTCAGAGGAAGGCCCTTGACACATGTATATATGTATACATGGGCAACACTAATTGGATTCAGTGGGAATATATATATATATATATATATATATATATATATATATATAGAGAGAGAGAGAGAGAGAGAGAGAGAGAGAGAGAGAGAGAGAGAGCGCGCCTATCTTAAACAATAAGGTAGAAAGTGACCGAGGAAGACACCCAACATAAGTGTTACATGTACATACACCACTCACCGCCCCAACACCAAAAACAAGTGAGCACTGAGCATTGAACCAGTCTACCTGATAGAAAACCCAAGTCAGAAACCATGGATCCAAACACAGAGAAAGCTATCTGAACTTCCAGGTCTTTCTATAGTTGTATTTTGTAGACTATAAATAAATGCTCTTGGCACCTCAATAATATGCTCAGCTGCCAAAGGTATCTGGGATGTCAGGCTACGAGGTTCCCTACCCAATTTCATTTGCTTTATTTTAGCAACTTGACACATTTCATGTTCCCAGCTCCCGACTAAAGCCAATCAATCTTCTGCTTGTTCTTAGTACATTCTTTGCAGGTTTGTGAACTGAGGAGCTGGCAATGTGAGTCACTCCTGAATGAATGCTTGTTTATATCAAAGTGATCATATGCAGACTTTCCAAAAACATCACATACTTTGTTCATGCCCTGGTGTCTTCCAGCAGCGCCTCCCCACCCACTGTAGAAACAACTCTTAAGTTTCCAGCATTGACCAGTACAACTGTGAAGATCACACATGGTCATTCACTGTGTTATTCCACCACCATGCCCCACCACTCAGGCATTTCTGATACCCAAATTCTGTTTGCTAGCAGGGCTCTCCTAGCTGGGAGTTTACATTACTGGACTTTGTTGACACCATAGAAGGCCATGGTATGTTCTGTGCCTCTGGAGTCTGTGAATCTCAGGTGGGATATAGGAGCTAACTTTGTAACAAGAGTGAGTTTTAAAAGATACAATATGTTCTTAAATGGAACACATTTCAGTGACATGTAATGCCATCAGGAAGGTGAACACAGCCTTTTTATATCAATGGCAAAGTGAGAATATTGGACCAACTCTCTTTCCATTATAACATGCATTTAGGCTGCTTGTTTTCTTCTCTGCTCAAATAGTGGCCTTAATTTCTCTCCTTCCCCCTCCCTCCAGGAGGCATATGGGATAGACAAGCAGGGAACTGGGTGGACGCATACACAGGGGTGAGCCACTGGAAACATGAGTCATGTTTCCAAAAATGTACCATCATGTGAAAATACAATAAAGTTGGCACGGTAACCATTACATTCATATGAGTGTAATATTTGGACACATGAGTATACATATATGTACTCATGGCACAGGGCCAGAGGAAGACATTGGGTTCTGCTCTATCGCTTTCCACCTTATTCCTCTTGAGACTGGACCTCTCTCTGAACCCTGAGCTAGGCCGGCAGCCACAAAACCACAAAGACCCTCCTTCTCCACTCTTCACAGTGCTGGGGTTACAGGGATGTGGCCACATATGCCTTTTTTATTTCTATGTTGCTGGAGAATACAAGCTTAGGTCCTCATGCCTTCTTCCCTGTCTACAAATCATTCTTTTCTAGATTTAGTTCCTGGGACACTAAAATCTAGTGAAGGAAACTGTAACCACCAGGACCAGCAGTGTCCCCATGAGCTAACAAGGTCCACGGGTCCTCAGCCATTCTGTCTTTCTCCCCCCATCCAAGTGGACCCAAGGAAGAGGGCTACTCACCAGCCTTGATGTGGACATCCTGACTTCTAATTTTCCCTGAAGGGTTTTCAGCTGTGCAATAGTAAGTATTGTCATGGATTAAGGTGCTGAAGCTTGAAGGAGGGAAGGGGAAAATCTGGAGAGTGCCGTTGGGATGGACGTGGCGGATCCCGGGGACATCGTAGATCTCCTCGCCCGTCGCTAGGTACCATCTGAGAGTCACAGGAGGGATGCCTGCAGCCGGGCAGGGCACCAGCGTCCCCGACGTGCTTGCAAACACTACCTCTTGCAGCGATGCATTGACAAAGTAGAGGCTGGAGTGGGGCTCTTCACTGAAAACTGCAAGAGAGAACAGAGACCTGTCAGTCACCTTGGCCTCCCCGGGTTACTCTGAGAAACAACAGGGGACTCCACTGGACTGGAGTGGCTTAGCATTACTCAAAGCACTACAGAGAGCCTGGGCCTGGGAGGGAAGGAGTGATACTGTGTTCATTCTCTGTATGCAGCAGATAGGCAACCTCAAGGGAACTTAAGTGTGTGCCCCATGACCTGCTCTGTCTCTGGTGACCACAGCTGTATTCTGTATTAATTTTAGATGCATGGATTCCCCTCCTCCTCCTCAATAGAAGCTATGTTTCCTGGAGAATAGGGCCTGGCAGTTTTCATTCTGGGGAGCAGGCTCCAACTACAAATGGGCCCTCCATAACAAGAAGCAGGGAGTGAAACCCCACAGCCAGGCCTAGGATTGAAGGCTCCATTTACCAGCTACACTGAGACCCATTTTTGAATGAAATCAGCCACTATTTTAAAAGGTAAAAACTAAAGATGACATACAAAGCATTTTAAAAGAAAATGAAATGTCATAGCCACAATGCACAAGGCATCACGACATGCTTCCATCCTGCCATCTCTGCCCTGACCTGGATGCTTGTCCTTGCAGACAATCTACCCAAGTGCCTATGCAGTTACAACATGTCAAATCATACACAGAACCCCAAGTTTCTCTACAGAGATAACAGGAGTGTCTTCATGTGCATATTTGATACGAGATTACTCTCAGAACTATTTTACTCATCTTCTGATTCAAATAATTTCTGTTTTAATGCCCAGGAATCAAATCTACAACCTGTCCCTGCACATCTGGTTGTTTTGTTTGTTTGTTTGTTTGTTTGTTTGTTTTTAAGCTCATTTAGTGAGTATCTGTGTTTTACTTCATGTCAAACATATGAGGTATAGTGTTTGTATGTGAAACTATGGAACTCAACTGCTAGAGCCCAAAATACAAACATGTGTAAGTACAGTGAACAGGGCTGGTCAGACACCTTCCTTCTAAGAGCAGAAACACATGCCAGCATGCAACTCAAAGAGAGAAAAAGTGCTGGTCAGAGACAAGAACACTAGAGTGGAGTGTCTATTCTAGGCAACCAGCATTAGGACCCAGGGTGTCATCCCTTCCTCTCTGAACAGCAGTTCTGTGAAGTGAAATGGGAGCCCTTGTAGAAGACAACATGGAGGTTCTGATGAGTGTCCTGATGAGGGACAGAAGCTATGAGTAACAGAACCAGGATTCCGTCTTTCTTTTAGGATTTGTTTTCTCATCTTTGGATTAGGTGCCAATACAGCTTCCCTCCTGTGTGTGGGTTTCTAAGGCTGGTCCTCACAGATGGATCAGGACCTGTGCATTCTCATCTAGTTTTTCTCAGGACTGTGTGACAGAGCAGATGTGGGCTTTGGAGTCAGGTGCAGTTGCTACTAAGTCTGATAAATGAATGCACCCAGCTACTTACAAGTACTCAGTTGAGATGATTTGAGGTGAGTGACTTGGCACTGTTTATGTAGATCATGGGGATGGAGAGATGGCTTGGTGGTTAAGGACACTGACTTCTCTTTCAGAGAACCTGGATTCAATTCCCAGCACTCACATGGTAGCTTACAACTGTCTGTAACTCCAGTTCCAGGGGATCCAACACCCTCACACAGACATAAATGCAGGCAAAATGCCAATGTACATAAAATTAAAAAATAAAGATAATGGAACTGGTTTTGGACAACCAAGACTCAGTCTACTCACTAAATATGAGGGTATGGTGGGCCATACCCTGCTAGGAGCAGAGCCTCAGAGCTCTGGAGGGAGGCTGAGCATGTATATGGCTCAGATCACAGCTAAACAAGAGCACCACATGTGTAGACATTTGTCTTTCTGCCACTGAAGATGTCCAGGCTTCCTTACAGATTCCAGCATTGTGACCAATGTCTTCCCACATACCTCTGCTAGAAATGCCATCAGTGTTGGGACATTTATTGATGATACATGACACTTGCCAGATTCATGATCTACCAGGTTATTGGTTTAACCACTTCCTGTATGCACAGTTTGCCAATTTACATGAAAAGGGCTTACAATGAGTAGCATGGCATGAAGCGTGACCTGGCAGCAGCCCTTCCTAGTACTGACCATGTCACGTGATTATTAGTGCTAACCTTATGTAGATCTACAGTGAAAAGGTGCCAGCAGGGCAAAGAAAAACGCAAATGAACCATTTGAAGAGAAAAAGAGCACCAGGCTGTGTAATGCTGGAGCCAAATCCTGCGTTCATGGAGATAAAAAATTAAAAGAAAAGCCTGATGCTAAATGGGATAAAGGGAATAGTAACCTCGGGTAAGACACTATGCAGCTAAGCTTTCTAAATGTGAGAAGGAATTAAAGGAAAGCTTATGCAGTGAAAGAAACCATCAAACAAAAGAAAGCTGATGCAAATGTAATTCAAGGAAGGGGCCAGGTTTCAGCCCTAGCAAGACAGATTTAAAGTCAAGAAGGACATAAGAAATAGATTGTGGAATTTCACTCCATAGTTAAGAAAAGCCACTGTGGCCAGGCTTGTGGCAGGGGTATCCCTTCATGGAGGGCCAGAAAGGCCATTGCCTGAAGCTGTGAAGGCGAAACCTGGATTATGCTGGAGACTTGAAGATGTCAGAGCTATGGAAAGCCTGCAGAGGAAAGCTGCAGGCCAACCATGGAACCAGCCCGAGAGAGAGAGAGAGAAGTGTGTTGCAGTCAACAAAGCTGAAAGGAGAGCTGAGGAGTACTTTGACATCAGACATGGAGATGCAGAATTTGGAGTTTTCCACATTGAGTTTCTGTCTTGCTTTGGTCCAGTATTTCCTCACTGTGCCCCATTTCCTTCCTTTTGGAATAGTAATGTATATTCTGTGCCATTGTATGTTGGAAGTATGTGATCTTTTTTTATTTTAATTTTACAGGGGGTTACAGTTAAGAGACTGTCTTGACTTTCACTTTGGGCATTTATATAGTGTTGAAAGCTTATGGGGACTTTTCCAGTTGGACTAAATGCATTTTGCTTTATGATATGGCTACAAGCCTATGAGAGCAAGGTGTGGAATGTGGCCTCATAGGTTCACAAATTTGCATGCTTAGTCCCCAGACTGGGATGAATTAAGAGGTATGGCCTTACTGAAATAGGCATGGCCTTGTTGGAGGAGGTGTGTCACTGGGCATAGGCTTTGAAGTTTCAAAAGTCCATACCAGGCCTAGCACCGCCCCCCCATACATGTGTCTGTCTCCCTTTGTCTGTCTCTGTATCTCTCTCTGCCTGTAGCTGTCTGTCTGTCTGTCTGTCTGTGTCTCTGTCTCTCTCCTTCTCCCTGTTGCCCGTGGATCAAGATATAGAGCTCTCAGCATATAAAGCTCTCAGCTACTTCTCCAGGGCCATGCTTGTCTGTGTGCCTACCACCATTCTCCCTGCCCTCATAATGATGGACTAGGCCTCTGAAACTGTAAGCACACCCTTAATTAAATGCTATGGCATCTCTTCACAGCAATAGAACACTAACTGAGACAATCTTGTTTTTCATGTTTCTTGATCCTATCAAGAGGTCACCTCAAGCCACTGACCAACACCATCAGAATACATATGTTCATGTACTGTATTGTGGGTTGTTTCTCAGAATGCATCCTCTTCACTGATTGGCACAAGACTGTATTCTATGGATGCTTTTATTCTATAAAAGTTTATATGCAAAGTAAGTATGATTAATTATCATCCACTTGATTGGGCTTGGACTATCTGGGAGACACACCTCTGGGTAAGACTGTGAGCGTGCTTCCAGAGAGCTTGGACAGAGGTGGGAAGACCCACCTGAATGTAGCAGTGCTGTTGTGGACTGGGTCCTAGACTGAATCAAAAGGGCAAACTGAGCATCATCTCTTTCTGATTCCTGACTGTGGACACAGTATGACCAGCCACTTCACACTCCTGCTGCTATGACAAGTCCAACATGATGGACTGTAGCCTCAAACTGAGGCAAAATAAACCCTTCCTTCCCGAGTTGCCTTTATTGGGTATTTGTCATAGCAAATGAAAAGGTAACTAATGCAGTGATGAAATTTTACTGAACTCTAACATGTGGCATTGTAAAAATGTCTAACAAACAAATGCTACTTGCCCACCATATTTCCATTGCCTCATCTCATATTACTGTGGTAATGCAAATGCCCATTCATAATCTGTCAATCTTTCAGAATTTTCTTTATGGAACTTCTCTTTCACAAAATTACATCTGTTTTAAACATGCTGGGACCATCATTCACAATTAGGGAACAGACTATTTATGGAAACTGAGAAAGACAGACTAACTCCCAGCAGACATACAGGTACCCAGAGGTTTAAGACAAGCCTCAGCCCTTCACCGTGGAGAGGGAGGTGAGAGTTTGATCCCATGAGGCTTACACAGTCTAGATGAGACACATCAGAAGATGTCATCAATCTATGCATGTCAAAACACCTGGTGGTGGACAGCCTTACACACCCACTCCCCAACACTTCCTAGAGGCCAATGGAAAATGACCTATATAGGCTTACAGACCCAAAATTCAGGAGAACTAGTACCAATACCATGAAGCCACCTGTAGCACCAATGGTACCATACAGACAGACAGGTGCCTGTTGATTAGTGGCAGACTTCTCCAGGGCACTGAGATACTGAAGAACCCACTGTCTAGTGCCCATACGTGCTGTAGCCTTCTGTCTAGGAAAATCTTAACATCACCAAAAAGAGACAGAAGGGATGGCTTCCTCCCTTGTAAAACATACCTGACATATTCATGACCTCATTCACCCTGGATTCAGCAACCATAGTTAGTTGGAGCTGAGTTTTTTCACTTGGTAAAGTGCTTGCTTTATAAGGACCTGGGTTTGCTACTCAGAACTCATGTTTAAAAGGCCAAATGTGGTATTACAGGCTCACAATCCCACTGCTAGGGAGATGGAAACAAGATTCCATCTGGAGCTTGCTGGTATCAACATAGCCTACCTGGCAAGTACCAGGGCAGTAGTAACCTTAGCTCAAAGGTTAATGTAGGGGCCATCAAGACTGCTCAGCAGGTAAAGGAGCTTGCCCACATGAGCTTGATGACCTGATTTTATTGCAGATTCCTCATAAAAAGAAGCCAGATGTGGTGATTAGCATGTGTGATCCTGGTACTCCCATAGCAAGATGGGAGGGAAAGACCAAAGAATCACCTGGAAGCTCACAGGCCAGCAAGCCTGGAGTACAAACTATGGCAGACAGAAGAGGGACCCTAAAACGACAAGGGAAAGACATAGAAATTATTTCCAAAATTTGTCCTCTGACTTCCACACATCCTCTGTGGCATGCACACACACATGCACACGCGCACACATTGACCCACCACATACACCTGCATACATGAGCATACATACTTTTTAAATTTTTTAAAGGTTTATTGGTTGGAGAGCATCATGAGATGCATGGCTGTCATCAGACCTGATAGAGAGCTCCATCAAGCAGTGCTGTTAGATGGTTTCACAATGGCCTATGGTGGTGAGCAAGTAGGGGCATAGGACATGCTCTCATCTGTCAGCACTATTGCTTAGGCAAATAGATCATCCTATAGCCAGTCATTTCCACACTGTGCACCAGCACCATGTCCTAATAATGGGAGAACAGGGAGGCAGGGAGAGATGAAGTCATCTGTCCCTTACATTCTGTTCACTCTGCCCTTCCATGACACTCAAAAAGCCATGCCAATGTCATTCTATACAGTCTCAGCACCTTCCATGTCTCTAGGTTACTTTAGTAATGTGGTTGATTCCCTTTTACAAAACCCATTCTCAGGTCGGCTCTGTGCATGAGGCTTGGGCTTCCCTAGACTTCTGACCTGGGACATGCTTCTTTCTCTTGGTGATCCTGAGTCTGAGCAAGGCTAAAGGAAACAGGCAGGAGGAAGGATAGCTGTGATCCCCGAGAACAGCATGGAGAAAAGCACATTTGTGAACATGATATCCACTAGGGGCTCATTGGAGAGTGGCTTCTCTGACACTGCCCTCCTGAACAGAACTGAACTCTTCAGCAAAGCGTCCTAAGTCAGAACATGGAAATCATCACCAGCTAAGAGATCTGCTTGGATCAGCACAGAGACTATAGTTCAACATTAGTTTTCAACTCAAATAAAAACGTGGGTGCTAGCACTGTAATTTTACATTTGAGCTTTCTAAGAAACTGACATTACCCCAAACATATTGTTAGGAATGAGGTAACTGTCATTCTTCAGGGCTAATTAATTCCACCCAGATTTCCGGGGATTTTCCCCCACATTAATCTTCTGCCAATTCAATTGTGTGTAATGTGAACTAAATAAAACTTGGTCATATCTGGATTTATCCTTCCCTATCCTGAAAGTGGTCTTGCCAAGAATAGTAAAATCTTTGAAACTATAAATGTATATAAGAAATATTGCTCAATTAAATATATAGTTTGCTGTTGAAGGTCACAATCCAAGAGCCAGCTTGTGAAATCCTTTAAATGACTGTACAGAAAAGGTTAAAATCATTTAATTCTAATAAAGAAATAAGAGACGTGGAGGATTCTGGCCACCCCTCATATTTTTAAGACTTTTCAGCCCTCTCTGACCTCACACCACTGGTCTTAATAATACAACATCAATATATTCTTTATGCTATGCAGCCAAGCATGGTGGTGAATGGCTTTAATCCCAGCTCACAGGAGGCAGAGGGGGGCAGATCTCTGTGAGTTCAAGGCCAACCTGGTCTACATAGTGAATTCTAAGATAGCCAGGACTATGTAATGAGACATTGAAAGAAAGAAAGAAAGAAAGAAAGAAAGAAAGAAAGGAAGGAAGGAAGGAAGGAAGGAAGGAAGGAAGGAAGGAAGGAAGGAAGGAAGGAAGGAAGGAAGAAAAGGCCTGCAATCTCCAGTCTCAAGCAAAAGGAACCCCAGACTTGTCCGGACATATTTTGTGTCTACTATCTATGGATCATGTGTAAACAGAATAATGGAATTTCATGCTATGGAGTGGCCCCTTATCCCTCTGTGATCTAGGCTTCTTCTCCTCAGGGCTCAGTCAGCCTCCAAGTGAATTACATATGTCAAAAACAACAGAAAGCTAAGCAGACTGTTTGGCATGAGCTTATGTGAGATCCTGGGGAACCCACTGAAAGCAGCCAGAGGGTCGAACTCTGGAGACGACTTCTCTCAGTTGCAGACTTGGCACTATGTTACAGTTATCACATATGGCACAGGCTCCAGCGACAGAGACTGTTCCACACAAAAGAAAAACAAATCCACGTTCAGCTTTCTTAAAATGTAGACATGGTTGGGTGACATGGTGGGTTGGGGAAAGGTCATAAAAAGGCAATAACAAAACCCATCCCCTCAGGGACATTCACTGAGACTAGCTCAATGGACCAGGCCTTGGGTAAGGCCCTGACAACACACATGTCTAGTGCCATACTTCGGGACACTTTAGCCTGGAGGCCTAAGAGAACAGTTAGGATTCTATCTGCTGAGTGCTCCAGAGGAATGCATGACTAAGCAACCCAAGCCTGGGAAGGTGGAGAAGCCTTTCCATGTGATAACAGAAGATATAACACTCTAGAACTCTGAGTGTCATAGTCAGGAGAGAACTGGGAGTCTCTGTGCTTGACAGCTTTGACTGTCAACTTTATTAAACCGAGACCCACATGGGAAGTCTCAATGAGGAATTATCTAGATAAGGCTGCCCTGTGGGCACGTCCATGGGGGTTGTCTAGATTACTAAGTGAGGTGAGAAGATCCAGCATGAAGTTAGTAGCCCTGGATTTTGTAAGAAAGAGGAAACCAGCTGAATTAAAACAAAGACAAGCAAAGGAGCAAGGATCTATGCACAGATCCTCTCTCTTCTCCTGACTGTGGACATGGTGTTTTCAGCGCCTGCCTTGACTTCCCCACAGTGACAGACTGTAACCTGGAATTGCAAAGTGAACTCTCCCACCCCATCTGTCACAGTAAAAGAAATGAAACTAGAATAGTGCAGACCACAGCAACTTCAGGACATGGCTGAGCTGTTGTAGAATATTATTTTAAGGTGTTACTTTTGTTTATGGTGCATTTGTTTAACTCTGTGAAGTTGTGCTACTGTGCCTGTCTAAAACAGCTGATGGTCTAATAAAAAACTGAATGACCAATAGCAAGGCAGGAGAAAAACAGGTGGGGCTGGCAGGCAGATAGAAGATATAGAAAAGAGAAATCTGGGAGGAAGGAGAAGTAGCCAGAGAAAGAGAAGGACTCCAGGGGCCAGCCACCCAGCTACACAGCAAGCCCTGGAGTAAGAGTAAGATTTACAGAAGTAAGAGAATGGGAAAAGCCCAGAGGCAAAAGGTAGATGGGCTAATTTAAAGTTAAGAAAAGCTGGCTAGAAACAAGCCAATCAAGCCCAAGGCTGGGCAATCATAATTAAGAATAAGTCTCTGTGTGATTTATTTGGGAGCTGGGTGGCAGGCCCCCAAAAGAGCCAAATAAACAGCACTGAGCCACATAGAGGTTTCCTCTGGACTAAGCACCTCCATCCTGAATCAGTAGCTTTGAAGACCCACAGAAGACCCTCACAAGACTGTGTCTATTCACAGCCCTACATGGAGGGAGAAGATCAGTCACGAAGTTCAGGAGATCCATAGAAAGTGTCCTATGAGATTAGAAATGAGGTAACAGATAGGTGAGGTGGGGCTCTCTCACACTACAGCCATGTTTGAGTCACCTGTGCTTCTATAAGTAATGCTGATAAGCTCACTAGTTTGCCAAGCTGGAACTGAACAGAATTCTTCCTTTCGTGCCTCTCTACCTAGGGTGAAGAGATGTTTCTTTATGCCCCCACAGGAGAAGCCTAAAGTCCTTACATTCCCCTTTCCTGTAAATACTTACTCAGCGCTAGTTCAAGATCCAGGCATATTAATAATCAAGGCTCACAGTATCACCAGTGCCATTGGATACAGCAAAAAGTCCAGGCAAAAAGCTGTATGGATTATTCTCAATTCTATAGAAAATAGGTAGTTATACCAGTAGGTGCATTCTGGAGAGAAATGAAAATATGTCTACACACAGACCAGTATACAAATGTTCAAATCAGCATTGCTTATAACAGTCGATGTGGACATAATCTGTGTGTTCATT
Organism: Peromyscus leucopus; assembly: GCF_004664715.2. NCBI lineage: Eukaryota > Metazoa > Chordata > Mammalia > Rodentia > Cricetidae > Peromyscus > Peromyscus leucopus. The sequence goes on along the minus strand of NC_051073.1, from coordinate 1,206,900 downwards.
AGCTGAAGAGCTGATAAAGTGTAGTTAATACATACATCAGAATGTTATTCTGCAATTTAAAACAAAAAGCAATTAAGTACTAACATACGCTACAGTGTGGCTGACCCTGGATGATACTATACTGGGATTTGAAAGCTGGCCACAGAAGAGCACAGGCCATGTGATTACAGTCACGTGAAGTTTCCAAGAGAGGAAATTCTAGAGACGAAATGTAGGTCAGTGGTTTTCCTGAGGCTGGAATGGGGTTCAAGGGACCAGGGAGTGACGGCAAATGGCGCAGGGTTTCCGTCCGAGGTGTTAAAAGTGCTCCAAAATGGACCATTAAAGGCTGCACATCTGTGGATAGACTAAAACCACGGAATTACATACTCTAACTTGGTTCATTTTATGGCAAGCAAATTATACCTCAAAAAAGCTGTATTTCAGAAGTTGAGAGTCATTTGCAAGTTTTGAAACAGAGCAGCTTCCCAGGTCAGAGATTGAGGAGGGAAACATGGCATAGACAGGAGCAAAGCCAGAGAAGGATGCCTGGAAGCTACCACGCCAGCCACGAGAACAGCCCGATCACACGGACACATCTGAACATCATCTCCCCAGAGTACGTGGACAGAGCCCTGGGAGAAAGTCTGTCTGACACAAGGGTGACAGCGTTGTTGTTTGGCCACAAAGGTGAGCCATAAACAAAAGGGACATACAAGATGGAGGTACTTAATGAAAGAAAAGCAAAAGCCACATGGTAGAATGTAGATTTAAAAATATGAGTTAATTGGGCTATTTAGGAACAAGCCTAAGCTATAGGCTGAGCTTTCCTAATTAATATGTCATTATTTGGGATCTAGAGGCCTGAAGAAAAGTCTGATTCACAGCTCCATTGTTCCTCTGTTTCCCTTCAGAAAAGAGCAGCCTAAATTATAAAGTGAGATCCTATCGAGCCCTCACACTCCCTAAAAGAAGAAAGAAATGAACAGATGGCATTATGGGTGTCACAGAGACTTCAGCATGTTAATGGCTTCTGAGATGTCAGAATGTCTGAGAACTAAGGCAGAACACTGGATTTACAGGTCACAGGCACTCACTTTGAGTGGATATGTCATTTGGGTTCAAAATACTTCTGTTGACTTTACAAGAACCTATGAGTGGATATGTATACCACTTTCTGTAAAGGTCTTCCAAAATGAGAGGAATATAACTCAGCCTTGGGTAAATGTGTTAGGGAAGTATAACCTTTTAGAGACTCTAAACTACTTTGAGTTAATGCCTTCAAACTCAGCGTTACCCAGATCTGACCACTGAAATCATATGAATGGTAGTCTTATCGTGACCTGGGAATTATCCAAGTGTCTGAGAAGTAATTCCAAGTGAGGTTATAAAGATGTGTCTTATATGTTTCAGCAACAGCATGCTGAACTCTAATGTATGTTGATGGTACTTGCTGGTCCACAGTACTGAAGTCCTGGTTCAAGTACCTCCTTGTGAAATAAGAGCTGGATAAGACTTGACCTTGACAGACAATGCAGGGAGTTCCTGTCTACTGATAAAATAGCCACAGGTGTGGCACACACCTTTAATTCCAGCACTTGGGAGGCAGAGCCAGGCAGATATCTGTGAGGCCAGCCTTGTCTACAGAGCGAGATTCAGGACAGGCACCAAAACTATACAGAGATATCCTGTCTCAAAAAAACCAAAAGAACAAAAAGAGAAAAAGAAAAAAGGAAAAATAGCCACAGGCACAAAATTAAAAACTGGATCTGACCCCTGCCTTGTGCAGCCACGCACTCAGGCAAGCCAGCCAGGGACTGTTCACCTCCTGACAGAGTTTCAAACGTTTTAACCCAAAGGAAAAACAGAATTGCTGAGTTAAGATGACAGTGTGAAGGGCCAGAGAGATGGTCCCGTGGTTAAGAGCACTTACTGCCCTTGGAGATGACCTGGGTTTCGTTCCCAGCACCCACATGGCAGCTCACACCATCTGTAACTCCAGCTCCTGAGGATACAATGCCCTTTGCTGGCCTCCACAGATACTATCCCCGCGTGCGCTCACGCACACACATACACACACACACACACACACACACACACACACACACACACACACATATGCATGCACAAGATTATAAATGAAACATTTTATTTTTTAAAGGACCCTAATACATAGACAGGGACATATAGAGAGAGAAGTTCAAAGGGCTGGAGAGGGTTTCCCGATGAGTCTTGGCATTTGCATGTGGTAATGAACCTACCAAGCAAGGGAAGGAGAATTGGAAAACAAAGCAGATAGGAAATCTGAGATAATTCACACCATAACTAGCCAGAGCACAGAGGACATAACACACATAACTGTATTGGTAAATCATTATGTGCTGCTTGCACTCACTGAGAAGCTGGCACTGGAACCTGGGCCCTGCCCCCATTTCAGACCCAACCATTTCAATCTCAAAGCGTCCTCCAAGCCCCCTTGTCTAAGGATAGCTGCTCCTAACGCTGTGACACAGAGAAGAGCAAAACAGCCCAAGAGTAAAAACACCATGTCCTTGGGGACAGCTAGAAGGTGAACCATTTTCAATAGAAGTCTCTTCTGTTTACCCCACAGTATAAAGATGCTTGCACTGAGAAAAAGCAGCCAGAAGGTCAGCCATGGAGAGAAAGCTCAATCGGGAACTCCAGCTAATGTCAACTTCCCCAGTCAGTGTCTGCTAGAGTTGAGAGCCTGACTTGATGACATCATCTCCACCCTCTGCCATTTGTTCTTTCACCTGGAGCCTCACCAGAGGGAATGTGGGGACACTCTAATATGCCTAGGACTCTCAATGGGGGACTCCAACTGACTGTCTGGGAGGGGCTTCCCCAGCTGATTTCTGATGGATATTTTGAGTACTTAATTGGATATTTTGCTTCTTTCTTTCTATCCATCTATTTCTTTCTTTCTATCCATCTACTTCTATTTACTTTGGCTTGCTATTTACTTAATGAATTCATTCAAAACCCAAAGTATACCTTGCAGAGAACATTCTCTGGACTATACAGCAACATGTTTCAGACACAGCATGCAGAATGCATCCCAATGGTAATGGTGGTCAATATAATCTCCACAAAGTTCATAAGAGAGCCTATGGGGTCTTATTGATCCAAAATACCTTAATGGCAAAATAAATTCCAATACTAGTTAACAGAAAACAACAAAACCTGACAATTGATAATATGGATTTCTAAAGAGTGAGCTCATACCATGGAGATGGACACAGAAATGAGAGATCGGGAAACCATCAGGCAGAGACATTGAAAGAACTGTGATAAGATGTCCCAAAATGTACCAGCCAATACAACAGAAGAAAAGCATTCTAGGGTGGACAGGGCATGTTGGCTGGACACTTCACTAGCCTCTGCCCAGCTGTCTGCTACCCTTTCTTTGGTTCTCGACTTAGATATCGCTTAGGAATTTAGTTCTTATTTGCCTCCCAACTAGACACCACACCTTCCTCTAGGCTTCCTAAGGCAACCTGTCATAGCCACATTTGTACCATTATGAAATAGAGGGCCCTGACAAACAGAACACAGGTGATGGTGCAGCCTTGATCCTGGTACTCAGAGCACAAACCTTTGCTTTGCAGAAGTCTCCACATGTTTATGAAATAGATTATTAAAGTCTAAAAAGGTAAAATATGATTTTTTTCATACTCTACATAACTGAATAGATTCATTATAAGGAATAATTCCTGGTGTGTATTTCTTAGACATCATCTGCTACAATGTAAAATCCATCATCTAGCTCCCTAGGACCATGAGTGACTAAGAATATGATTCCTGAGATGCCCTAAGAACTCACTCTGAGATGTGAGCTGCTTTGTAAGAGTGCTCTTTATAGCCAACATTCTTCCAGATTTTACAACATGAAAAATAAAGATCATCTTTCGCTGTGTATTTTACAAAGCTCCAGAGGGAAAAGTGTTTTACCCAGAAAACAGCTCTGGAATGACTATAATACCCTTCTAGAAAATTATCTCATATGTGCACAGGAGTTCATTGCAAACATAAAGTCCCTGGGTCCCTTGGTACATCTGAAAATTGCTGTTACCATGGCTGTGGTTGAGTTATGCATTTCAGGAGAACACACACAGGCCCTCAAGTCAGCCATGTGCATGTTATATATGACATTCTAGCATTTAAATTCTAAGTTCACAGGTGTCAAAAGGACACAAAAGTGATTAGCAATTTAGAAGAATTGGAAGCCCATGGAGGAGATGGGTTTCCAAAAAGCAAATGGACTAACCTAAATCATGAGACTGGTTCTGCTCTGGTTTGATGTGATTTGAGTTGACCACTGAGGTCTGTGCGCTAGAAGCTGTAACCATGTGCAAGGTTGTCATAGTTTCTTGCTGCTACTGTGACAAAATACCCTGACAGAAGTAACCAAAAAAAGAAACAGGTTTTGTTAGCTCACAGTTTGATAGCGAAGTCAAAACAGTAGGAGCTTAAGGCAGCTGGTCACGTGGTACCCAAAGTCAGAAAGCAGACACCTATGAGGACCTAGCTTTCTCCTTTTTACATAGGCCAGGACCCAAGGCCAGGGAATGGTGACAGTCACTTTTAGTGTGGGTCTTCAAAGTTCAAGTGCTCTACTATTTTCTAATTATTCAGCATAATTTCTTACAAGCCTGATAAAAAGCTAAATGACTCCTCACAAGGTGTCCTGGAGGCCTGTCTCCTAGGTGATTCCAATTCCTGTCAAGTTGGAATGGGTATCAACCACTGCAGTGTGGCAATGTGGAGACAGTGGGAGGGTCAAGAGGTGGCACCTAACGGGAAGTTGATAGAATGTTGGGCTTGCCACCCTTGGACTAATATAATTCTCATGGGACTCCAGTCAGTCATTAACAGAGACTGGGCCTTCATTAGTCTCTGGCTTGCTGTCTCTCCACATGACCTCTCCCTCACACACGTATTCTGCATGATATCATCTGAAACCATGTGATATGGCCAGGTTAGTCCTAACAGAGCCAGTGCCATGCTACTTCTATATACACCTCCCAAACAAGCCTCTTTCCTTCATATATGACCTAGCCTCAAGCATTTTGTTTTAGTAATGAAAAACAAACTAATTCAAATTCCTGGAATTTGGAAGCATAGATACTTCAGGGGGCATAGAGTAAGTTAACGAAGGAAGTAGGATGAGATCAGAATCGTGTGACAAATGCGAAATGAAGGGAACAGGCCAAAATAAGAGCATAGCAACTAATACCAACATTATAATCATGTTGAGAGGGCTGCCTCTTAATTATTAAATATTAACGGAGACACTGTGGCGATTACCCATATGAGGTATGGTTTTCAACACGGCTAAAAGAACTGTCATCCAGCAACACAGCAAAGAAATCACACAACAGCATGGGGCAGGGTTGGGGAGGCTATGTTAACAGAAGCCACCAGCATCTATACAAAGAACTGAATGAACCACAGCAGAGTCTGAGATGCTGTCCCCACATGAGAACAAGACCTACACGTAGTGACCACCACCCCAGCACCAGTACACAACAGCAAGCCCCACACACAGTGGTGGAGAAGCACGCACCCTCCTCAGTCTCACAGTCCATGGTTGTGTTGGGCATCCTATACTCTGTTTTCCATTTCACTCTGGCCTAGTGGCTTACTGAAATCTAATTTTGAAGTGGTTTCTTTGGGCAGGTAATGCACATGTTTTACTTCATGCTTTAGAAACAAAGAAAATGACCATTTTTGAAGTAGGCTATGGAGGGAATGACTGCGGTCTAACCTGGTTCTTCCAGTTCGCCATCTTTTTTCACATCATGGGCTGAAGCAGAGCTCTGTGTGGAAAGGCTGTAGAGCCTTTAGGAAGTGGAGCATCTTTAGAGGGACTTCTTGTCCCTCTGCTTCCTGCCTGTGGGTGCAATGTGAGCACTGCCATGTGTCTTACCACTGACACCTGCATTCCTTCCTAACCTGTGACCCAGAATAGACCTCCCCACACCCCTAAGAGGCTTCTTGTCAGTCATGTGGTCACAGCAATAAGAAAAGTAACTAACACACCAGGATCACCATAACCGAGTGCAAACCAGTCCAACCAGGAATAGAAGGCATGCTCCACCACCCACCCCCATTCCAGAGAGCAGCTTCTGAGAAAAAGATCAGTGTTCAAGGACCATGATGTGTCTGAATGTATTGGGAATGAAACTGGTGAATTAGTAACTCATGCTATAAAAGTTATGTAAACAAAGAAGCGAGTGATTATTTTTCCTCTGGAAAACACAAAGCTACAATAGAAAAATCCCTCTTGATTGCATATGGTTCCACAGTAGCTAATGTTTACACAGTCAAACTAATGTGACATAAGTTCCCAGTTCTGACTTACCTATCTTACTATCATATACAAAGGATAGGGAAGGAGATGCATGGTCTGTAATGTTAAATTAAATGCCTACCTGAACCTGGAAGATGATTTCTGTGTAACTAGATAATCTAGGAATCTAGAGTGAATATTAGAATACACCTTGACAGGGGGCCATAAGGGGCTGGAAAGATGGCTCAGCTGTTAAGAGTGTCTGCTGCTCTTCCAGAGGACTGGAGTTCAGATCCCAGCACCCACATTGGGAGGCCCACAATTGCCTGTTACTTCAGTTCTGGGGAATATGATGCCCTCTTGAGGCCTCCATGGGCACCTGAGTATGTGACATACATGCACACATACACATAAATAAAAAATAAAATTTATTAAAGAAAATAAGGGGGTATAAATGAATCACTGTTAGATAAGTGTGTTGGTGATTATCTATAGACTGCCTTGTTTCCCACTTTGTTCAGAAGCAGGGAATTCTCACACACCACAGAACTGTCTACATGAATGGACCACATTTCATATGCTTTTTACTGTCAGTCAACATGAAGCCTCACAGAACTCCGAAGGATATAGATCAAGATGTAGAAATCTCACCCAGGGAGATCAAGATGAGGGTGCATATGCATGAGTGAGCACCTGAGGAACAGAAGCTGATACTAGGTTTCCTCCTCAATCACACTCCAACTTAGTGCATTGCTGCAGGCACACACATGTGCTGAGGATGCTGAGCATCTTTTTCTACCATCCTTGGCTTTATTAATTTAAAATGGGTTCTTCCACTGAACCTGGTGCTGGGCTGGCCACAGCAATTCTTGTTTTCATCCCCTATAGTGCAGGGGTTACAGGTGTGTGCACAACAATGCCCAACATTTTATATGGATGCTGGAGATTCGAACTCAGGTCTTCATGCTTGCCTATCACACAATGAGCCATCTCCTCGGACATCTTTACCTTACTTTTGGGGCAGAATCTCCCACTGAACCTGGTATTCACTAATTTGGCCAGGCTGGCTTTCCATAAAGCTCTAGAGACCATCCTGTCTCCACCTTCCCAGCCCTGGGATTATAGACATGTATCTCCATACCTATGTTTTTATGTAGGTTCTAGGAGTCAAAAATCACATCCTGGTGAGCCATCTTCCCAGAACCAAGATACTAGATTTTTACTGAAACTATCAAAGGTCATGATTTTCTTGATGGTCGCTCAAGCCAAGCTCAGGGAGCTCCTACACACACACACACACACACACACACACACACACACACACACACACACACACACACCTTCCCTGCATCTTGAATTTTAAAATCTGCCCAGAATGTGCCACTACCTCTCCCCTTACCTCTGCCCCTCACTTGCTCCAGTGCTGGCTGATGGGTTGTGCTATCTCCATCCTCCTTCTGGCCACATTTCCCACCTTCCACCCTTCTGAAGCAGCGACATTCAGACCCGTTACCTCTCCCCTTGCTCTGAGTCAAAACTAGTCTTGGTCTTCCTACAGGCTCTTCTCCACTGTTACTTCTTGGGTGCTACCTCCTGCACCCCTCTCTGCTCATTCCCCTCCAGCTACAAGGCCCTGCTGTTACCTATGAACATCCCCACAGGTTCACATCTCTGGACCTCTGTATGTGCTCTGCCTCTCCCTGGGATGTTCCTGCTACAAAAGCCACTTGCTCATCTCCTTACCTTGTGGAGTCTTTGCTGGGCCTGCCTTTCCAGAGAGAGCCTCTCCTCAGTCACCTAGGTCACAGCACCTGCTTCTACCCTAGAGCTTGGTCCTTGTGTTCCACTGTGCACCACATTCCCATTTATTCATCTGTTTGCATGATCTGTTTCTACACCCACCTAAAACAGCTTTCTAAATCACAGATATTTTAGGTGTCTTATTCCCTAATATATCCTTCATTCCAGGATCTCAATAAATATTTCTTTGCCACATGACTGTTGGGTAAATTCAATTGCATATAATTATATCTCAGTGACAGATGATACTTTAAATTGGTCTTTCCCTGCAGATGATTCATTGTGCCATTTATGGAGTATTTAGACACTTCCAGAACTTCTTATCCTTCCAGAGACTCCACACCCACTCTGTCTCCTCTAATCACCTGAGTGCTTGGTGTCACAGACTCGGCTGGTTGAGATACAGTGGGGAAGGGACCTGTTTATCTGAGCTCCCAAATGTTCAGTCTGCACAGTACAGTGACAAGGTGATTGCTTCACTGAGTCCTGCACACCTATACATGACATTGTTCTAACCTCCACTTCGGTAAGTGACTAGCCTCTCTCCAAGAAACTGTTGCCAATGCATTATGAAACTTTATAAGGCTTTGGAATGAGCACCAGGAAACACACCGTGGGCCTAGCAAAGCACACCTCCTTGTGAGAGTCTTACGGTATCAGCCTACAATACTACTTGCAAAACCTAGGTCAGGGCTGTTACAGCTGCTGAGTTGGGCAAAACTGAACTGAATAGCTGCCCTCTTGGAATATTCCTTGTGTGGCAAAGATTATGCTACTCTCCTGGTATCCATTATAGAGAGCTGGAATTGTTTTAAAATTGAGATGGAAAATCTGCAGGAACACACTTTGCATTGTTGTGAGGCACAGATGTGGAATTTTGGTTCAAGGTCTTAATTTAAGTAGGGACTGTGTTTGACCTCAGACTATTTAAGGAGGAGAAGAGAGCTCAAGGACCTGCTTAGGAAGGAAGGCAGAGGCCACAGGAGTCTGAATCCCTGTCAAAAATCCCCTCCTGACACACCATTTGGTTATTCCACCAGGCACATCCACCTGCAGGCCAGTGGGCCACACATGGCTGAGGATAGCTATGAATGTGGCCCAACACGAGATCATAGACACACTTAAAATGGTATGAAATTTCTTAGCAATTTTTCTTCTGTAATTAGAGAGTCTACCATGAGCTTTATAGATGTCTAACACCAACCGTTGTCACAATGTCAATAGTCTGAATGCATGCACAACACTACTCCAGAATAATGACTTAACAGCTAAATCGTCCAGCAAGTCCAAGGGCAGCCTGTGCTACATTACTGAGTAAAATTTCATCTCAAAAACAAAATCAGAAAAGGGGTCTGAGAAGATGGCTCATCTTGTATAGTGCTTGCCACTCAAGCACCAGAACCTGAGTTCTAATTCCTAGCACTCAGGTCAACAGCTGAGTGTGGAAGGAAGTCTGCAACCTGCAACGTGGAAACAGACAGGAGGCTTCTGGGGCTTGATTCCCAACCAGTCTAAACAAAGAAGTCAGCTCTAATTTCAGTGAGAGACCCTGCTTAGAAAACTGGTTTAAGCCACCGGTGGTGGCACATGCCTTTAATCCCAGCACTTGGGAGGCAGAGGCAGGTGGATCTTTTTGAGTTCAAGGCCAGCCTGGTCTACAGAGCGAGATCCAGGAAAGGCACAAAGCTACACAGAGAAACCCTATCTCGGGAAAAAAAAAAAAAAGAAAGAAAGAAAGGAAGGAAGGAAGGAAGGAAGGAAGGAAGGAAGGAAGGAAGGAAGAAAAAAGAAAGAAAGAAAGAAAGAAAGAAAGAAAGAAAGAAAGAGAGAAAGAAAGAAAGAAAGAAAGAAAGAAAGAAAGAAAGAAAAAGAAAGGGAGAAAGAAAGAAAGAAAAATGATTTAAAGCAATTTTGGGAATATTCAGCATTGATCTCCACAGGCATAAATGTGCTGATGTGCATGCACAAATGCATGTGCATATGCACACACACAGGCTGCTACCTTCCTTTATAATCTCCTTCATTTGGACAAAATAAGGCTTTGCAGCATGTCCTTCCATTAGAGCTGAACAAAAAAATAAAACAATTGAATTCTACAAGGAATGTCTTTGACCCCAGCATTTATTTTCTGTTTCTTTTCATTCTTATTGTTCTATAGAATCCATATTCTGAGTAGGTCTCAGAATTCAAAGTATGGTCAAGGATGAAAACAACCAAACCAGGATTCATGCTTTTCGAAGTGCCTTCTTCCTCCAGGTCTGAATCCAAGTGAAAAATGTCACACGTTCAAAGGCACAGTGGCATCAAAGCTAAATTACAGCCACACTGGGCTTCCGTGGAGAGACCAGACCTCAGCTGGAATTCACTGGTTTTTGACAGTTTGCCTTTCACATAGAATGGATCTGCTGAATCACAAAAGCTCATCTACAGAGGAAAGGACCTCATTCCCTTTGCCATGAAGTATTTGTACCAGAATGGATCTTGAACATCCTCCAAGCAACAAGACACTGCATCAACAACCCCAGAATCTGTGAAATGGGGCATGAACTTCATTGGGCAGAGACCCTGTAGCCACCCAAGACATTGTCTCATACTTAAAACCCTCTGTCAGCTATGGAAGAGCCAGCTGTCCCTGCCCCCACCACCAACCACACAGGGAAAGCTCATAAGGAAATTTTGAGTTGATAATGGACTTGACACATTTGAAGAAATGTGCCAGAAACACGTCTTTTCTAGAAGATTGAGTTGGCCTGGAATCCTGCAGAACATGTTTAAATAAAACAAGACTTTAAAAACATTTCCTTGCTGATAATTTTTGAAAACCAAATTGAGCTGTACTGCCTAGAAGTTACTACCAGAATATTTCAAATTAAAACAACTCAGAATCACCCATTTCCAAGAGAGTATGAAGACAGCAGCAGACACAGCATTTGCAGAGCCTGATGAAAATCATCCTTTAACAGACAAAGCTGAGATGCTACAATAAGGAACCCTTGCAGTCCTGCAGGGGATGCCTCAGAGCCAGAGTAGATGTGTTGTCCAGCCCTCTTTCTCCATGGCTATTTGCACATGAGTGAGATCTGCTGTGAGATATTGCAAGGCTGTTGCTAAGGCAACAAGAGTGCAGGAGATATGGAGCAGGAGCTAGAATCCACTCACATTGCTTCAGAGCCTATGTCACTAATGTCTCATTTATATACAAGGGGTCATTAAGGCATCATATTATAAAGATCATGCATACATCTGGCTTAGGTGTTGTGTGGTTACTCTTCACTGACAAGTTGACAAGACTTAGCATCACCATGGAAACATACCTCTATGTATGGGCCTATGTTCTGAAAGATTTAAATAAGCACAGAAGACTCATCCTGAACGTGGGCTGGTCTTTTTCATGGGCTGGGTTCTTGGACTGATTCAAAAGGAGAAAGGGAACTGAGCACCAGCATTCATGTCTCTCTGCTTCCTGACTACAGATGCGATGTGACCAGCTGCCTCACAATTGTCACCATGCCTCCCCCACCATGATAGACAGACTGTACCACATGAATTAGAATAGACCCTTCCTTCCTGAAGTTGCTTTTGGCCAGGTATTCCATCACAGCACCTGAAAAGTAACTGAAAATACCAGCAGGATTGCTGAGGCTCAACATAAATACCACATAGGGTAAGGAATTTTCATATTGTCAAAAATCATCTAGTCCTTAGAAAGTTAAGCTATGACCCCCAGGTCACAAACTATTTTTATGTCTGCACAAACAGATTAATTCTATTCATTAAAAAAAGTTAGGTGATGGTGTTGTTTATCCTTAATACCAGCACTAAGGAAGCAGAAGCAGATGGATCTCTGAGTTCAAGGCCAGCCTGGTCTACAGAGTGAGTTACAGGATAGCCAGGGGTACACAGAGAATAAAATAAAATAAAATTTTAAAAAATCAAAATAATGAGTTTTGACATATAAGGCCAGTAATTTGGAGCATGCCCGAGGCCACATGCATACACCTCAAGGAGTAGAAAAGTGATGAGTTCTGTCATCTTGGATGTTCTGAAGAAGTCTACCTCAGGAACCTGTGAGCCAACCTCACTGCACTTCTGAAGAGACATGGGACTGGACGGGCTCTCTATTTGTCTTGTTTAGCATTTGATCACTTAAGCCACCAGAATAACATTAGCAAGAGGTGACACTGGTTAAACTCTGTGGCATATGCTGCTCAGTATTTTGTGTGACCTGATCAGCCCTATGAAGCAGGTGTATTGTGTTTCTTATCACAGAAGGGACAGTAGAGGCCAGACAGGAACGTGGTATACCTCATGGAGATGGAGAGTATACCAGCTTGCTAGGTCACTCTGACAAAACCCCACAGAATCTGATAGCGTCAACCACAGAAATATATTTCCTTCCACTTCTATCACAGTTTTAAGATCAAAGTGTTGCTGTGTGTGTGTGTGTGTGTGTGTGTGTGTGTGTGTGTGTGTATCCACATCCTGACCTCTGCTTCTCATAATTACATAGCAATGGTGGGTTAAGAAACACCTTGGAACTCTCTTTTTGTTTGATCATCTCTTTACAGGCCCTTTCTCTGTATATGCACACTCTAAGGCACTTGGGTTTTTGGTTTCAACATAATGGAATTCAAAGGGAGATATTTTAGTCTGCTAACAGAAAGAAACAGGGATAGTCAAGAAGAATCCTGACATGGTAGTGATAGAGTCCTGGATATGGTATGGTGAGTTCTCTGTTCAGGAAGACCAGGTGTTTTTACATGGCCCTTTGGACCTAAAGAAGTCCAAATGAGGCAAATTTTTGTTTCCATGTATAATAAAATGTTCTACCAATTAGATGGTCCCCCAGCACTGAAGGCTTTGCAAAGATGTTTCCAATGTACAGGCAAAGTCAGGGGCCTTAAAGCTTGATTTGGTAATACCTAGGTTCTCATACTTTCCTAGTAAGAAGTAGAGACTAATGAAGCTGAAATGTATCCTCTGCCTTAGAATAGATATCATTCCTATAACTTCATCTCCTCAGAGACTCCTTTTCTAGCTGATGTGAACAAGGGTCCCATAATTAATTACATGTTAGCTCTCATTCCTAAAATAGATTATGCAATTATTGAGACAATTTCAAGTGAACATGCTTTGCAAAATAAGTTACTTTTGCCCCTAAACTAGTTTTAATTAGCTACATGGATCATAAAACTGGAAGATTCCAGCTTGGATCCAAGATAAAAGCATAAGAATGATGGCTCAAAACACTTCTAGAGAAGAACTGGAATGTAGAGAAGGCTGTATGTGATGATTATCACTATTTAATGACACTTGTTGCTTTTCCTGGGCTGGAAGCCAACACCATGGATGTGAATATCATTTCCTATCTATCCCTCCACTGCCTAAGAATACCTGCCTTTTCCTATGATTGGCATTCCAGATGAATGGACAGAATGATTTGAAAGGATAATGCTGACAACTGATTATTAATAGAGGAATATGTCCACATCTAATTTTTCTTCCAGTATCTGAAAAACTGTCTCTTTGATCAGCATTCTATGACATGTACACTTGTACTTATACTATGCGAAGGACTGCACTGGCCATGGAAGGAAACCAGAAGTGTATACAGATGAGGTGGGATGCACAGCCAAGTGGCTATGGTCTCCATCTACAATGCACAGTCCACAGCACTTGCAAAAAGGGAGGATGGGAAGCATGGGGATGCAAGCAGGTTGCTGAGGAAAAGTAAAGGAGGGTTGCTTCCAAGCCACAACAGTAAGCACTATGCTGTTTGTGGTATATACCCACATGAAATTCCTCACTCTGAGGGTTTTTGTTTTGTTTGTTTGTTTTTTAGACCTTACACTGGAGAAGTCATTCTCTACCCAGGACAGTTCTGCCTACTAGGGAATATCCAAATAGTTTAAAGTTGAGGCTGCCACCCCACCTCACCCTAGCAGCTCAGGATAATCCTCCACCCCCATTACCACCTGGCAGTTTAGGACAATACTCCATCCCACCTCACCCCAGCAGCTTAGGACCATCCTCAGCAGCTTAGGACCATCCTCTACCCTACCTACCTCACCACAGCAGCTCAGGGCAATCCTTCACCCACCTCACCCCAGCAGCTCAGGACAATCCTCCATCCCACCTCACCCCAGGAGCTTAGGACCATCCTCAGCAGCTCAGGACCATCCTCTACCCTACCTCACCACAGCAGCTCAGGGCAATCCTTTACCCACCTCACCCCAGCAGCTCAGGACAATCCTCCATCCCACCTCACCCCAGCAGCTCAGGACCATTCTCCACCCCACTTCATCCCAGCAGCTTAGGACCATCCTCCACCCACCTCACCCCAGCAGCTCAGGACCTTGGTCTTTTCAATTTCTTACACCTTTCTTTCCATTAGTGTTTCATCTCCCTATGGACACTAAATGAAATTGTAAACAATGGAGGAGAACTTTCTGTTTACTTATCTCACACAATCTCCACACACCTCCTGGCTTTGGTGAACTCCATCTTGAGCTCCAAAAGCCCTCAAACATGCATGGATGAAAACACAAATGTTTTTGGCAGATAAAGTTGACAGCATCTGAGAAACCAGGACTTAGATCCCTCACCTTTCCCTGTATGTATGACAGAAAGTAGAAGCAATCACTAGTTTGAGTTGAAACTGGTCGACTCTTTGCAAGTCAGTTTTCAAAATCCCTAGGCATCTTCGAGCACACTGATGAGGGAAGCTATGCCTCTCTGCCCTTCCTGTGTACCAGCCTTACTTCACACATCACACTGCAAGGAACCCCAAGCCGCTGTCATCCTCTGCACATACTGCAGTATAGTGACATGGGGCTGTATCCCTCACTTCTAGAAGCTCCACACAGCAGAACACCGAGCCCTATGCACCCTGTGTTTCCAACACCTGGCCCCACACTGATACAACCTACAGTCTCTGCTTTATTGCAAGAATTTTCCTGGGGAGATGCAAACAAGCACCTTGGAGGGACACCGTGACCCTGTAACTGGGGTCATGCCACTCATCCCCATAGCAAAATTGAATAAAAATGTTTGGAATGTTGGAGGCAAACCATTCAAACATGTGCTATCTGTTTGTCTTCTCTTCCAAGATCATGGGAAAGGTCTTGAACCTCTTCATTTTACTCCAACTTCTCTGCATAAGAAAACTCACTCACTCATGCATGTCACTTAGGGCAGCCCAGCTTCTGTAACAAACTGACCCATGCATTTAGTGGCTTGTGCTAACAGAAGTTGAGATCCTGCTGGAGTCAGTTAACAAGATGCCACTTGGTCTCCGCAGTTGGTGGACACCTTCCTCTATACGGTGATTCGGGAACCTTGGTGCTTGTTCTCTGGGCCTCTTCTTGTCCAGTGCTTCCTAAACTATAGCTTCATTAGTATTTCCCCAAGGGCTTGTGAGAATACATGTAGCTGGTCCAGTGCAGAGTGTAGTGTTCAATAGCAGGTCAACAGTGGGGTCTAAGCTTCTGTACATCTGGTAGACCAGAGGGATACTAATACAAAGGTTGGGGGACCACACTTCAAGAGCCACTGCCTGTAAGCAGGCATAAGAAGGATGTTGGGCATGGAGGGATACACCTCTTATTGGAGTGCTAGGCCCATATCAGCATTACTCAATTGCCTGTCCACCATCAAGAGCTAGTCACATAACTACTCGGTGGGAACAGAAGCCTATGTGTGTAGACCTCTGTCTCTGGGCTCCATGAAGAAAAGGCAGTAGTGTGGGTACTAATGGGGAGTGGATCATCTCTGATATATGCAGTTGTTCTTGCCCTGAGCAGGCCATCTGTCCAGTGAGTTCTGTCAATCACGTCCCCTTTATCTGGGTCCTATTAATGCTTGTTCTTTGCACATTGACACTGAAGGTGGGAACTATAACCCCACCTCTTGTCACCTTTCACTCAAGCCTTAGACAGCCAGAAAGGGACAAAGGGATCAAAGTAGAAGCAGGACCTATGGCTACATTGAGGAAGGAGAGGGCCTGCTGCTGAGAACCCGAACAAAGATGACCCACCTACTTGGGAGAGCAGGAACAGATAGCTGCCTATGAAACGAAGGGTAGAATCTCCACTGGCCTAAAACTCTACATTCTAATACTATATTTACTCTGAGAGCACCAAGCTACTCAGGCTGCTGTGACAACATGCTACAGGTCTAAGGGTTCCAGTGACAGATACTTCTAATCCAAGCTCAAGGTGTCACCAGGTCTGGTCCCCCCTAGAGCTGCTCTTTGGGGTTTGGTGCTGGAGACTTCTGTGTTCTCAATGGTCTCCTTTGGTATGTGTCTTTATCCTAACTACCTCTTTTTTTTTTATAAGAATAGACAGATATGCCCAGTCATTCAACATCATAACACAATGAACATCTGCAGAATCACATCTGCATAGCTCTTTCTCGACAACCACATTTGAAACGCACACACACATACACACACACACACACACACACACACACAAAAAAAAAAAAACCATGTTCCAAGTGAGTTTACTATTTTGCATTCATAGGTATCCCTGGCCTGATGTGGGCCATAGGTTGGACAGCCTGAATCATTAGAGCCCACACTGATGACTATTTGCTGCGGTTACTGCTGCCATATCTTGCCTCTGAATCTGGTCATGTAAGAAGGTCCAGTGTGAGGGCTTCAGGACATCTGAGGAGCCCAGGTCAGCCCATAGCTCTTAGGATATATGATGTGGTTTTACTTCCCCGAGTCATTTACTTTCTCTAGCAATAGAAATTTCATGTGACTGATACTTTTGTCTCAGTTGCTAAGGCCCTCCAGTCTTTGGTTCTCAAAAATAATTCTTGCATCCCTCTTGTTCAGGAAAGGCTGTCTATGGGCATTAGGCGAAGCTGCTTCTCCACAACTGTTGGGCCAAGAGTGCCTCCAACCCTTACCAGATCTTTGCCACCAGTGGCCCTTAAGTCTCACCTCTATAGGAAAAAAAACCCTGTGCTGACAATCTATTGATAGGAATCTTCCAAACCAAATCTATGGATTTATACATAAAATTCAGATATCCTGTGAGGAGGAGGAACTCATCTGCACATGTCGTCATCCAGATCTGAGACTTAAAATCCCTGTCTTCAGTTAGCTCTGACCCTCCAAGTGAGCTTCCTAGGAATGTAAAGGCAGAAAGGAAGATGTAGGGCTTGGCAAGAGACTAATGCTGGTGTCTCTAGTCTCTACTGGCCATCCAGATAATGAAGCCAAGAAAATGCCCATAGCATGTCCCTAGGGACCCTCCCCTCCCTCCCTGCATTCTTCCACACTCACTGGGAATAGTAAGCACCTCTTTAAAATTCAGTATCAGGCCTCATTTACATTCGAGAGCAAATTACTTCAATCATGCAATTTTCTGCATCTGTGCAATGTGGCTGCATTGCAAGAACAGACTGTTTTGGACTGGGAGAGTGATGGAGAGGAAGGCTGGAGCCCATTTGGATGGACTTGAGGTCTTAGACCTAAGCAAGACAGCTTGACTTCAGAATGGCAGGTGAACTGCTGAGTAAAAGTGGACTCAGGAATACAGAGAAGCATGGTGTGAGTGCATTCAGCATCCATATCTATACCCTGCATTCTATATCCACGGATTCAGCTAATCACAGATAGATGTTGAGGGTGGATGGCATCTAAATATATGCAGACCTTTTTCTTAATGTGATTCTCAAAACAACACAGTTTTTTTTTACATGGCAGTTGCATTATAGTAGGTGTCATAATTAACCTCAAGATGGTTACAGTGCACAGAAGAGAAGATGTGTTTTGGTTTCCAGGGGGAAATGGAAGGGACTAGATTTTGGGTGGGACTAGGTTCTAGAAGCAACCCTCACAGACAGAGAAGAAGGTCCTCTGAAGTCTTGTTTGCAAGCTTTCAGAGAAGCAGTGCAATCCTGAAGTGTCCTCTAATCCAGAGAGGTCCCCATCCAAGTGTCGGAATGATGTTCCGCTCAGCAATCTTGAAGTAAAATCATTCCCAGAGTCTAGGACTGCCACCAGGCAGTCCCTTGGGTTGATCCAGAATATCCTGGCTAAATAACCATTTTGTACTATGCAGGGGAATGGTGGCTGTTCTACCATCCTGGAATCTATGAACTTCAGGTAACCTCTTTCAGAAGATTTGCCTGGTGTCAGAGGAGAAACCTGATTGCAAATTGAGAAGAGAGTGAATACAGAATAGTGACAGTGGCCTTGAGTTCCCAGAGAACGAGAGCCAATGACACTACGTGAAGACCCAGTGTGGTTCCGGCTATGTGGTTCACCTTCCTGGTTTTCTAGCTTGACTCTGGGGGAGGGGGCAGTGAAGATTAACCATTCCTACCTTTAGGCTGTTGGGCTAAAGGAATGAAATTGTATTTTTAAAGATTAGAGAATACTGGCTGGAACTGGAGAGATGGCTCACTGGTTAAGTACTGGCTGCTTTTCTAGAGGACTTGGGTTTGATAACCAGAACCCACATGGCATTCATAACCCTCTGTAACTCCAGTCCAAGGGGATCTGACACCCTTTTCTGGACTCCATGGGCACTTCACATATGTGGTATATAGAAATACATATAGCGAAACACCCATACACACAAAAATGATAAATAAAAATGTTCCCAAAATTACAAAATAGTTGTTGAACATCTATCTACATGGACATGTGACACCCTCTCCTTCTAGAATAGCACAAGCTATTTGGCCCTGTGCATGTCAGGGGAGTTATCTTTAATGGCACCTCCTGAGCAGTAGCTCTCAGAGCACATGTCCTAAATCCTCAGCCTTACCAATAGGATTGCTAGAAATGTATATCTCTCCCTCGGATCTATAGTGTCACAAAGCCAGCTGTGATTTAACAAGCCCACACAGCTGAGTCAGAATCTCGGCCAATAGGACCCAGGCTCAGACCTTTATATTTAGAAATCTCCTTTGTGATCCTGTTACATAAACTCTTTTTTTGGGGGGTGGGGCATGAACACCTGCCTGCCCCTGTCCTTCTTAGATAGGGCACTGAGAACAAACCAAAGTCCAATTCCACCAAAGCCCAACATGGGAACCAATGGGCATATTGGGTTTTTTTTTTACAGAGCATGAGTGGGAGGTTATGTAGAGGAGCACAGATGACCATAAAGCAGCAACAACACCAGAAAGATTCACCCAGTGTGGATGAAGGCTTTCTCAAAGCTCCACAGAGGGAATACACCTTAATGTACTCCTGAGAGAGGCCAACTACCTACTCGTGTGAGAGGCTAACTACCTGCTCCCATGTGCAGCCTGGTATATGAGTTTTATGTAGCAGTTTCCTCCCAGATTGATACACTCCATCTTGCAAGGAAACTTCTTAATGAAGGTAAATAACTCACAATAGCTTCAGGAAGTCCCTGAAACTGCCAAGACTCACTAGGCCCCTCCCTCCCTAAGTTAGCAATAAAGCAGCTGAGTGTCAGTCACTCTCAGACAAGACAAGCAGCAAAGAAGACTCTGAAACCAGACCAGCTTCTCGGAAGCAGAAGCCAGCTGAGTTGCCTGGAAGAGGTTTAGACAAACCAAGTCACTTAGAAAGGATACTCTTCAGCCTGCTGAGCTGCCCGCAGGCCATGCAGTGAGCTCCAGGTTCCCAGCTTTGTGAGCTGTCACCCATGCTGGGGTGGGCTTTGGTGATGGAGCTGTCTCTGAGTCATTTCTGTTCCTTCAAGTGACCCCTCACCCATATTTCTGTAAGTAACCGCAATAAAACTCACTGGACTTTGGTGGTACCTGTACTTTGGTCTGTTGTGGGCTCCCTACCTAGGATGAGTAGATGTGTGTTAGGTATCTCCCCAGGAAACCTATTGTCACACACCAGTGAAGGAGAGGTAGGATGGAAAAGGTGCAGAGTTGGGTAAAAGATGCTGGGAATATTCATTAACCAGAAGTAGAATACATTCAACCACTATTGCTTATCATACAAAAACCAACCAAAGAGGAATTAAGAACATGGTGAATTAAAAGGTAACATAAAATATGGTTGACCCTCCATATCCTTGGATTCTGCATTGATGGGTTCAACCAGCATGGATCAAAACTGTTTATACAATATTAAGATCCATTGAACATGCATAGAGTCTTCTCATCTTCATTTCCTATACACTGCTTACACAGTTCTGACATAGAATTGGCTGTTAAAGGTGTTAAATCTGCTAGAGATTATTTAAAATACCCAGGAGGAGGTGCAAAGTAACATCAAAACACTACACTGATTATAGAGGACATCTAGGAACCCATGAGACTCCTGTACATAGGAGTCCTGAAAACAATTCCTGGCAGATGCTGAGGACCACTATATTTGAAAAAAAGAATGCTTCTTTAATTTAAATTTTTTTCATTTTACATATCAACTACTGTTCCTCCTCCCTCCCCTTCTCTTGTTCCCCCCACACATCCACACATCCCACCCCCTATCCACTCAGTTCTCTGAGAAGGGCAAAATGGGTGTCTCTCTTGTAGTAGTATTTTAATTGTACTGAAATGTGATTTTGATTGTATGTTAATAAATAAAGCTGCCCGGGGGTCAGAGCTATTAGAGCCATAGCAAGAGTGTGGCAGTGGTGGCACATGCCTTTAATCCCAACACTTGGTAGAAGAGCTAGGTAGATCTCTGTGTGTTCAGGGATACAGTCAGCATTGGAGACATATGCCTTTAAGACCTGGGGGGCTGAACATACAGACAGTGACGAGGCAGTCACGTGTTTGGGTTTACAACCAATGAGAAGGCAGAACAAAAGACTATGAAATGACTTACACACAGGAAATAGCTCTCTTTCGGGAAGCTAGGAGCTCGCAGGAGGAAGGGTAAGATTTTAGCTCTGAGCTCTAACCTCTCGGCTTTCTCTTTTACATTGGTTCTGTGTTTCTTATTTAATAAGATGGTTGGTTACATCTACACTCTCTCACAAAGGGCCATTTATCCACAAGGCCCTTGCATTCAGGGACAAGGTCTAAGCCAGCCTCACAATGTCTCAAGGACAAATCCAACAGCCCCTTCTGAGTCATGTCCAAACTTGCCCAATTTGTGGAAGTATGTCCAAAAACGGGAAGACTAAGCCTCGACCAATTAGAAGTATACTATGTATAACTGTTGTTTGCTTAACCAATTATGTTTAAGATGACCTAACCATCCCTAAAATTCCCCTACATGTGTGTAAAAGGAGCCTTCACATTATTCTTGGGGTCACTGCCATGTTGTACAGGTGAACGACCCCACATGCATGCTGGAAATTAATAAACGCTCTTTGCTCTTGCATACTATTTGAGTCTAAGGCCTTCCTTCAGTGCTTCTTTGGACTCAACAATAGTAATAAACAACTCAATCACTGGTTTGAATGGTGTGAAGACACTAGGAAACATTTCACGGGTGAGAGACAGGCAGTGTTTATGCAAAGTGTCTCCTAAACTAAGGGGAAATAAAGATGATTGTTGAAAAGGTTCACCTTTCACACACTGATTTGGTAAAAATTAGAAAGCTGGATGTTTTTAAGTGCTAGGCAAGACATGAACAATGAGAATGGAAATATATGACTATTGTTCATAGAGCAAATGCTCTTCCAGATGAGCAAAACCCAGAAGCTATGGAAAGATAGCACGCAATGGAATGTGTTCTTGCCAATGTGGCCATTCAAAGTAATGCCTATATATCATCTACCTATCAACTTATCTGTCATCCACTTAGCCATCTGTTTTCTATCATCTCTGCCATCTTTCTATTATTCATGTATCATCCATCTCTACCATCCATCACTATCTTCAATCTATCTACCTACCACCTACCTATTTATCATCTATCTACCTATTACCTATCTACCTATCAACCATCTATTTACCTTTCAGTCATCCATCTACCTATCAATCATCTATCTAGATATATCTACCTACGTATCATCTATCTGTATCTACCCATCATCTATCATCTTATTTATCTATACCTACCTATCATTTATCTACCTGTCTATAATCTACCTACTTACTTACCAAGTGTTATTAACAATGCTGTTCACTTTTATCTCACTAAACTCTATCTTTCCTTAGACTATTCCCATCAGCATATACACATCAGAGATGTTTCTCCTCTTCTTGTCTCCCCTCACCCCTTCCTTTGCTTCCCTGCCTCTTTCTCCCTCCTATTCTCTGCCTCTGTGTCCCCTGCCTGCCCAAGGGGCAGTGTCTGGAGTTGAGTGGTGCAGACTCTTCTTTCCTGCATCTACCTGTATTTTTGCATTCTTCAGCTGTCCTTGTACACCATCTGTTGCTCCAATGTCCATCACATGTTTCTATTTGGAACAGTATACTCTACTATTCTGACTCTTCTCATTCACTTCATCACACAGAGGAAGCTTCTCATCCTATACATCACCAAAAGTCCCTGTTACCTGACCATAAGGGAATATTTGCTCCTATCTGCTGCCATCAATATACATTACAGTGGTTCTCAACCTTCCCAATGCTGCAACCCTTTAATACAGTTCTTTACGTTGTAGTGACCCCCAACCATATAATTATTTTGTTGCTACTTCATAACTGTAATTTTGCTACTGTTATGAATTGTAATGTAATTATCAGATATACACGATACCTGATATGTGATCCTAAAGGAGTTGTGACCCACAGGTTGAGAACTATTGCTCCAGAAGGTATTTCAGTGACCTGGGGCTACCATGAGTTTATAGTTTATACTATCTACCATCAAGTTATCATTACATTCTAGACAATAAACATGTATTGAGGAGAAGAAGTAACAAAGCCAAGCAGCAGAAGAAAACATGGTTCAAATCTTCACAGCTGTCTGGTAACTCCACCCACATCTACACAGCTGGCCACCTACCCCCACTGTGAGCCCCCAACACTGGGGAAACTCACACCTCTGGGTGGGCCCACCAGCGGACTGGGATGCATCTTGTCATTCCTGCTGTGGGTATGGGTGTTCAGTGAGCTTATGGTTTTTGTTTTGTTTTGTTTTGTTTTTTGTTTTTTTTTTTTAGTTCATCTCCATTTGGGGAGACTTTGAAGAAGATGAATCCACTTCGCATGTGCAGGGGCCTTCCTGGCCATCAGCCCCTAGTGAATGACCCTGGTCTAGGAAACTCTGGTCACTCATGGCCAGCTTGATGTTGTAGCATGAATCTTAAAAAGTCTTATTAATAAAAACAAACCTGGAGCCAGGTATTGGGGTGAATGCTGGAAGATCAGAGAAGCAGAACAAGCCACAGTCACCTCACCTAGCCTATTTCTCAGCTGATCCTGTTTCCTCAGACTGGAAGCCTCTCAGTCCTCATCCAAAATGAATCTCAGCTGAACTGCTTCTCGAAAGCCTAAAAGCGTAACCAGCTAGTTCCTGGTTTTCACGCCTTATATACCTTTCTGCTTTCTGCCATCACTTCCAGGGATTGAAGGTTCACTTTGTAGGATTAAAGGCCTGTGTCACCAAGCCTAGCTGTTTCCAGTATGGCTTTAAACTCACAGAGATCGGGATGGATCTCTGCCTCCAGAAGGCTAGGATTAAAGGTGTGGGTGCCACCATTTTCTGGCCTCTATGTCTGTCTAGTGACTGTTCTGTTCTCTGACCCCAGATAATTTTACTAGGGTGCACGATATGTTGGGGACCGCAATATCACCACATAATGTAGTGACACTAAATGAAGATCCTTAAAATCCCAGAAGGGGCTAAGTGACTTAACGAGGTTCATGGAGGTAGAAACGCTTTAAGCCAAAGGAGAGATGAAGACACCTAAGCCAAGAGGAAGGATGCTTCTCTACATGAAGGTGATATAAGACCTGGATCCCAGGGCTAAATCAAGCCTCATAACTTGAGACCTATGTTATACCAAATTTAAGCCACAGACTAATCAATTTCTTTGTCAGCAAGTAAATGAATCCATTTACAAACTAACTGGATTGTTAGGTGCACAGTGAGATAGTCTGAGATAGCTCTTCACACTAATGGCAGTAATTGCATTTCAAGTACCTTAGATGAAGTTCAGGCAGCTTAAATGTTCTACTTAACTCCCCTTTCCCACTGTGAAACCTGTGGTTTAAATCATCCTAACAGTCAGAATACACCACACACACACACACACACACACACACACACACACACACACACACACACACGACACTGGGAGAGTCAGGAAGTACAAAGGAAAAAACCAAAGCTTTGGAGAAAGAGCAGAGGCAGGTGGAAGCCATGCTGCACTTGGAGTAGAGCTGGCCCTGGTCACTCTCCATGGTCTCTGGCTCTGCAGCTGGCTAGACTCTGAGCCTTCCTCTTCATCCCTTCCTACTTCCAACTTCCAACTGCAAATCAGGGCCTCTGCAAGTCAATGTTCTGTCTCTGTAGGCACAGGAACCTCAAACAGGACAAATGGGAAGGAATGGTGGTGGGTCCTTTACTCTCTCTGGACTCCACTTCCATCAGAGGGGCTCGCCTCTTCCTGCCCATCACACAGACACCCTGACTCATTCCTGCTTTGATTCCCACACAGGACCCTCCCAGGACAACAGCAGTGGGCTTCTCACCAACCCACTGCTAACTGATATTTCTCAGAAGGCACACACAACTGGGGCAGCAATCATAATGCATCAATCCCCAGAACACCTCGACTTGGAGGTTTGTATGAAAATAGTTAACTTGAAAGGTAAGCAAGGACAGAGGTCAGTGCTCAGAAGTCGGTGTCAAGCAGTCACCATTGGGAGCAATGGAGACTGAGGTTCCTAGGACACTGGAAGCCTCTGTAGAAGCATTCCTAAGGACATGCTTGAGGACCTCATGAGTGCAGTGTGCGTAGCCTACTTTTCTCAGAGGCCAATCTCAGGCACATCCCACCTCCCAGAGAGTCCTGGGATAAAGCCTTGCTACTGCACAGCTAGAGTTCAGACAGCCTCCAGGGAATGGACTTCAGTGAACATTCACAAGCACCTGTGCAGCAGCTACAAGAAGGGGCCCACAAATCCCGCAGCCCTGGTTCAGGGGAATGGACCCAGGTAAGTGGAAATGTGTGCATGCTCTGACTCTTCTGGGCATATAGATGTTCCTCAGTTTCAGAGGGAGACTGTTCACAGCATGTGACTGCAATCAATTCCAGTCTCTCTAGTTGTACTCTTCACAGTGTGATGCTGTCCCCCAACCCAGGGATCTGGGTGTGGCCACAGTTTCTTCACCCAGACAGATATTGGTAAATGGCAATGAAGCAGAGGCTTGAAGAGGCTCGCACCTTGGGGTCTTGGGCTCATTAGAGTCATGGCATGTAAATCAGTAAGGCTGGGCAGAGCTCTCTGAAAGCCGAGACACATGACAGAGTGCAACCTTTCTGCACAGCCAAGTCCTTTTGGAAGAGCTGCCTGACTGGCCCAAAGAACCCTGAGAAATACTAAGAGTCTCTCACTTAGATCACTCAGGTCTGGCACAGTAAGAAGTGTCACTATGGCCCTTGGAGACTTTAGAGACCACACTGTCTTGGCTCGGCATTCCAGGCTGACTCTGAATCAGACCCATTACTATCACTTTATCCTTCCCTCACACAATAGACATTGTGCCCTGGACACAGCCTGGTCACCAACCCCTAAATACACCTTGTGCTCCAGATTGTGCCACAGTGGGCAGAATTGTATCCCTCAAGAAGATAGGTTCAATCTAATACCTTGTCCTTGGAAGTGTGATATCAGGAGAATATAAGTGTTTATGCATTAAATAAATGCCAGGAGGGGGCTTTAATTCTGACAGGTTACCTTATCCGAAGAGGGTTACTTGAAACAAGACAGAGAGGCAAAGGTAGACACAGGGTAGTGCCACGGTATGGCAGTTGGGTGACACACCTTCACCCAGAGGAACACCATGGTGGCCAGAGCCATCACATGACAGACATGGAAACTTCTCCCCAGAGGCGTCAGAAGTACCTGGGCCTGGCAACACTTTTAGACTCCAGAATTGTGACACTGAACAGTCATTTCAACTCAGTCCAGCTGTGTTACTCTGCAATTGCTGCCTTAAGAGATTAATACATATATTCCACTAGACATAGAACAGGGGACAGGCGAAGACAGACCACAAAACAAACCAAAAGTAATGCAGGAGGTTCAGTGAAGTCTAGTGAGGTTGAGCGGCTCACTTGGTTACTTTCGAAGTTACTGTTGGTTCTGCAGTCTACTGCTTGGGTGAGGATAAGGAAACTAGCTTACATCTCTTGAGAGTACAAGTCCAGCCCCTCCACCAGGCAACTTTACCTCCCAAATGTTCTGGCCTCACTCCCAGTCAAGGCATACCCAGTACAAGAAAAAAAAAATGGGCTGTATGCATGTATTTATATGCTTATGCATTTGTATGTGTACACATTCATGGGTGTTATAGTTAGGGTTACTATCTCTGTGATGAAACACCGTGCCCAAAGCAACTTGGAGGAGGAAGTGTTTATTTGGCTTACATTTCCATATCACTGTTCATCACTGAAGGAAGTCTGGGCAGGAACTCTAGCAGGGCAAGAACACAGAGGCAGGAACTGATGCTGAGGCCATAGAGGGCTGTTGCCTACTAACTTGATCCTCCTGGCTTGTCCAGCCTGTTTGTTTATAGAATTCAGGACCACCAGTCCATGAGCTGTACCACCTACAATGGATTGGGCCCTCACCCATCAATCAATAATTAAGAAAATGACCTCCAGGCTTGCCTATGGCCTCAGCTTATGGAGGGATTTTTCTCAATTGATATTCCCTCCTCTCAGATGAATTTACCTTGTGTCAAGATGACATAAAACTATTCACCACAACTGACCCCTTGTCAGCTTGACACACAAATATCACTGTAAAGCCACAACCCTTCCTTCTTTGTTCATCTCAGGATTACACATTTATACGATTAAAAAAAATAAGGTAAATACTTACTTATTTCAAGAGGGAAGAACCTGGGCACTGTCACTATCAAATCACATCAAAACCAAACTCCAACAGTGTAAATCACTCAGTGTCTAATATCTGGGATTCACTCACCATCTTCTGGGCCAGTTCAACAGATCCACACTCTGCAGCACACACAGCTTGTCTCCTAGACTGGAGCTAGCTTCACATCAAGGCTGCTGCTGTTCTGGGCAGTCTTCTCACAATACTGGCATCTCCAAAATTCTGGGGTCTCTGCTACAGCTGGATTGCACTTTCACCAACAGCCTCTCCTGTGATCTCTTTATGGTACAGAGCCCCAACCTTCTCCATGACCCCTCCAATCCTGGGGCTTCCACGGCTACTCCAGCTACACCTTCACCAATGGCCTCTCCTGGCCTCACAGTGCCAAGCCTCAGTTGCTCCCCATGACCAATGTGCCTTCAAAAATGTACTACCTGGGAGATTTTTTTTTACACGACACAGCTTTGGCCACCTCTACACACAGCTTGCATGTGCTGACTCTGATAAAATACTTCCCAGAAGATTTTACCTCAATGATGCTGGTCTCTTCTTAATCACAACCAATTTCTCAGTTCCAGCATCCATTGTCCCAGTAAAGCAAAGGTTTTACTTCAGTGGTTCAGGTATCTTGTTAAGCACAGCTCACTCTTCAGCCCCAGCTGACCAGAACCAAAGATTCTTAATTCAAAATAGCAAACGGCCCTGATAGTCATTAAGGGACTCTCAAGCTTCCCTCTGGGACGTCACAAACCAAGCCTCTGTTGTCTTCACTGTTCTCAGTATTCATGTCTTCTAAGCTCCCACAGAACTGCTCATCAGGCTTTAAACGTGAAATGGCTTTTCTTGCCCAACGTTTCAAAGTCCTTCCACAACACTCCCAAAAGCAACATGATCAGGTCTGGCACAGCAATACCCATTACCCTGGTACCAATTTCTGTCCTAGTCAGGATTACTATGCTGTGATAAAACACCATGACCAAAGCAACTTGGGGAGAAAAGAGTTTGTTTTACCCTTCCATGCCACTGAAGGAAGGAAGTCAGAACAGGAACTCAAGTAGGGCAAGAATCTGGAGGAGGAGCTGATACAGAAGCCATGGAGGGGTGCTGCTTACTGGCTTGCTCAGCCTGCTTTGTTACAGAACCCAAGACCACCCAGCCCAGGGGTTGCCCCACCCACAATGAAGTCGGCCCTCCCCCATCAATCACCAATTATAAAAACGACATACAGGCTTGCCTACAGCCCCATCTTATGGAGGCATTTTCTCAATCGATGCTCCCTCCTCCCAGATGACTTTAGCTTGTGACAGTGACATAAAATTATTCAGCACAGTGTGTGTGTGTGCTTTTGTGTGGGTGTGGAGTATACACAAGCACGTGAAACCAGGATATAACATTGGCTGTTGTTCCTTAGGCACTGTATATAGTTTTTTTGAGACAGGACCTCTCAATGGCCTAGAACTCACCAAGTAGGCTGTGCAGTGAGCCCCGGGCATCTGCCTGTCTCTGCCTCCCCAGCCTGTGCCACCACATGTGGTTTTTCCCCCATGGGCTCTGACAATCAAATGCAGATCAAGCACCTTAAAGACTGAGCCACGGCCCCAGATGGGTTTCACAGAAGAGCCTGGTGAGAAGGCTCTGGCCAAGAGATGACAAACCATTACAGGAAGATATCAAGGACAGTTAGCCCTTTATCTGACCTGCAAGACATATGTATCCCAGTAAAGAAAGAATCACTTTGGAGAGGGGGTTTCTGACATCCTACATCTCTGTGACCTCCAACACAGGCCTGGCCTTACCCTCGGGATTAACTGAGGCTGCAAGCCCGGAACTCAGAAGATGAGCTTGAAGACTGGATAACCATGGCAACTGCCCAAGTCTCCTGAGTTGACCCACGTCCTCTCCCTTCACCCTTCCAAGAGCTGGGCTGGAACCACGTGGGCTCATAGCACGGTGGTGCTCCCTGCTTCGGCGACACCCTCCTCCACGCTCCTCTCCCCTCAGTGCCGCTGAGCCACAGCAAACCATAGCCATGCTGTCTGTCCACAACCAAGACAACTTTCCTTACTGGGATACATATGTCTTGTGGGCCAGATAAAGGGCTAACTGTCCTTGATATCTCCCTGTAATGGTTTGTCATCTCTTGGTCAGAGCCTTCTCACCAGGCTCTTCTGTGAAACCCATCTGGGGCCATGGCTCAAGAGGGACCTTCACCTCTCCTCCCAGGAGATGCTTCCCCACCCCACCCCCGCCAGCCAGCCCTTGTGTCCATCTTGTTTCCAATATTACAGGGTTGCCCTCATTTTCAGACAACTAAACTGAAGCTGAGATGGGTACCCTGACTTGGGCACAATTCTAGACTGTCCCTTACCTCAGAAACTCTGCTCTTGTGCCATACTTAGAAAGCCCACCATTCCTGAAGCTAGAAAGTGCGATTTACCAATGTTCATGGCCACATTTAACAGGCAAGGACAGAGAGTGACCCCAGCTGGGAAGCATTGTCACTGAGATAAGTGATTGTATTTCCCTTCCTATTATTCATACCGCTGCCCTGCTTTGATGTCCCATCTCCTGGGGAGTTAGATGTCCACCAGATGCATGGTTAATGTCCCTCTCCCAGCACCCACCGCTGTCCCTGCCCCAAATAGCCCTCTAGTCTATCTTTCCATCCTTCTATCATTTTACACAGAACATTGACCCCTGACAGTCACTTCAGTCATACCTATTATGTTTAGGTGTGTGTGTGTGTGTGTGTGTGTGTGTGTGTGTGTGTGTGTGTGATGATGATGATGATGATGGTGGGATTCTCAGAGGTTGAAAGGACTTCCAGAAAACCACAGATTCTCACACTCCAACTCTTCCTCCTTCCTATCTGGGGATGCCCGCATCACTGTGCAGTTTCCATCCTCAGAGCTTCAGTGCCTCCAACCCCACCCGGGAGCTAATGGGACCAGCAGCCTGGCTTAAGTCAGTGGATCCTTGGCAAGGGGCCTAGAAGGGGCCACATGAGCCACTCTAGGACAAGCCTAGGCCACAGCCCCCTCTGTCTAAGCCACTGGGGGGGGGGGGTATCCATTACCCTTGGTCCCGCCTTATGGAAGGCATGCAGTAACTCTAAGCTGAGGACAGCTTCAGGCCACTCCACCTCCCCCAGCTTTCCTACCTGCATTGTTTCCCACAGCTGCTGCAAAGAATCACCGCAAACTTACTGACTTAAAAACAGCCCAAATGTATAATCTTTTAACTTTATGTGTCAGAGGTCCAGTTGTCTTGACAGGGATGCATTCCTACTGGAGGGTCCAGGTGAGAATGTGTCTTATTTTTCCACCTGAGTTCCTTGGCTTGCTGCTTCCTTCTCTAGCTTCAAAGCCAACAGCAGAACAGCTGTATTTCTCTTCATCCTCCCTGTGTTCTTCCTCCCCTCTCCAGCTCCCTCTCCAGGATGTCCACCCCTCTCTCCTTTTCATCTCCCATTCTCATCTCCATCTCTCGCCGGCCTCTCTGTCCTCTCCTGCTTTTCATGTTCCCACCGGGAGATGACAGCAAATCAAGGAAAGGACCAGTCAAATCCTTCCCTGGAGGCTCTCAGAATAAACCAGGCCCATGCATAATTAGATTTGGACTTCCCTGGCACAGTGAGTTTTTCTTGGGCAAGCCATCTAGAGTTGGGGTTTGGCTGCATTAGCCATGAGACATTGACAAAGAGGAAAATTCCTAGCTGACGAGCATTCTTATACATTCGAGTAAGAGAAACCAAACCTGTCTGAAAGCTCATGCAAACAGCAGTCTAACTACCATTTTTTTTGGAGAGGCAGTGGTGTAGGGGCAGGGCAGATGCTCAGGGCTCAATTTCCTAACCAGCCTGGCTCTCAGGAAGGTTGTGTGCTTGTCTCTCCCAGGGGAGCTATGGACACAGCTGAAGCAGCTGCCTTGGCCTGCTACCTCCCCACAGAGCTAGCCTAGAAGAGAACTGCAGAACAGTCTGGCCAAGTCCAGCCTCTGGTGTGTCCCCTTCCTGCCCACTCTTTCTCCCCCATCCTCCTCCTTCTCTTTAAGCAAATAAAAACAAAGTCCCAAACTATAGACAATGACAACAATGATTCCGTGGGCTAGAGAGATTGGCTCAGTGTGGACTAAAGTTCAGATCCTCAGAGCTTATATAAATGCCACATGGACATGGTAACCTACCTGTAACTCCAGCACTCCATACTAGGAAAGCGAACACAAGAGATCACCTGAGCAAACTGGCTAGCTGTCCTATCCACATCAGTGGGCTCTGGGTTCAAGGGAGTGACCTTGTCTCAACATATAAGGTGGAGAGCAATGAATTATGACTCTGACATAGGCCTAGGGCCTGCACACAAATGTATGCACATTTGCACACACACATATGTGCAAATATACATGCACACACCATGCACACCACACACACATACACACTTCAGAAAAGATCACTCTGTTCCCATGAGAGATAAATTGGAGGTGCCAGAGCCTGAAGTAGTATCATTGAACAAACCATCCTTGCAGGTAGGACAGCCCCCACCCCAAGACCACCACAGACACCTCCCAAGATTTGTACGATGGTATTTTTCCAGAACAAATTAGTTCAGGGACATTTTGCAAGGAATAGGGCAATTATCTGCTAAAGACATCCATAAAATAGATGTTTGCCTTAACTTGCAAGCCACCGGCACCCAGATACTCAGTGTCTTTTATTAAAGGCACAATGGCCTTCATCTCCACGGTGTCAGCCTCCACTCTGATCCCTTCTCTAGACAGGCCTCAGTGCTCCTCTTACCTACTGCTGGTCAACTGCAGGGAAATAACGGGCCTGCATCTACGCTGTGCTAATTACGGAGCGCATCATTTACTCAGCCTGGCAGACTGGGCCCTCCTCCTTCACAAGCCCTCAGAGGCAGGCAGCCGCAGTGACAGCTGGCAAGCCAGCCTCTGGGAATAAAACATTTTAGCACTTCATAAATTTCTAACAAGGTTTCAAATTGCCGCCACTTCCCTTCTTCCAGCTCCATCAACTAGCGAAGGGGATAGAGACTAATTAAATCTACGGGGGGGGGGGGGGATGTTCAACCAGTAGGATAGATACTTATTAAAAATAATGAACTGTTCGGACCAACCTGCAAAGTAAGTTGAAATTCTCCCTGTGGCCCCTACATATATAAATATAAAACACAGCCTCTGACTTTGTGTGCATTTGACATGGAGCTTAGAGATGCCAGAGAATGCAGTACCAACTGGTAACGAAGTCACTGAGGGATGACCTTTGTAAACCTACCAGAAGGTGACAAAGAACTAGAGTGCCGAATGGAAACACAGGACTGGCTTGTTAAAAAATAAGTCATTTCAAATTCATTTCCCCCTATGACATTTTTACTGCAAACAATTGATTGCTGGTGGGTGGGACATTAAGACAGAGCAACACAGTCTTCAAATCCTCAGGCAGTGAAAATTTCCAAGGTCTTTTTATGTTTATTTTATTTTTTTTTTGAGAATTTCATACCTGAGTACTGTATTCACATCATTTCTAGCCCCACAATCTGCCCCTCCAATTCCTACTGTGTCTCCCCCACTGCCCTCTTTACTTCCAGACCTCTTTAATTATTATACACATACATAGACTACACACATATATTATACACACACATAACATATGTATGTACATATAACTCGATCACCATCCATTACTTTGGAAAATGACCAGACAGCAGCAGCAAATAGCCTCTTCATTCCGTGCTGCAATAGGAATGATGTTCTGTTAGTAACAGAAAGTGTGCACTCGGAAAGCATGGGTGAGAAAAGGGGAGCGTGGGAGTCACACAAAGATGCTTCGAGGACAAAGAGAACAAGCTGGTAGTATATAGAGGAGAGGTGGCTGCAGACAATGAAAGATAAAGTCTTAACTGAGGAAGGCAGCATCCCTTTCCCTACTTATATGTGTAGGTAACCATAGACTGGGGTGCGAGCCCCACAGATAGCTCCCTGGCTGAAATCAGGTGGTCACAGGGATGGGTTGGTCACATGATGATACTAGCACTGAACTATGGCACTGAGGATTCCCAGCAGCCACTCTGTTACCAAGCCCTCAGCAGCCCTGCCCTGCCCAGCTGCCACTGTGTAAGAAGGATGCTCCACGGTCTTACACCTTCCTTTCCAGCCAGGCAATGCTGACCTTTACGGTCCCAGATCCCTGTAAGGCCCTGCAGTGTGGCTGGGGAGGAGGGTCAAGGTGCCCACTCTGCTCCTGGTTTCCAGTAAACACTCCTTTAAATATCAGTTTGACTGCCACTGAGGACAGAGTATGCTGGAAAGAGCATCTTAAAGCTGTTCCTGGTTGATTGGCAGGTTGAAGTGATATCTCCATATTCATAGCAGTCTTGCTAATGTTTGGTCCTGGGCATCACAGCTAATTGATGGGATGAATTAAGAGTCCTGCTCATGGTGTCTTCTGTGACATTTGGGAAAGAACTCAAATGATCTGAAATGGCCAATTTGCAAATTAGTATTTTTGGTGCATGACTCATCTCACCAGTGTGTGTGTGTGTGTGTGTGTGTGTGTGTGTGTGTGTGTAAACATGTGTATGTAAACATGTGTGTATGTGGGTGTGTCTGTGTTTTGTATGTGTATATGTGCATGGACATGTACCTGTGTATGCACATGCACCTGGGTGTATGTGTGTATATGTGTGCATGTGCACCTGTGTGTGTTCACTAAGGGATGAATACTATTTTATTTTTCCTACATATGCACAGGTTTTGTTACAAGGACAAAAAAAATCAAGCATAATAAAGAGTGTAATAAAGCAGAAAACTATGCACTTATAAAACATTTTGAGACCTGTAAGATGACTCAGCAGGAGTCACCAGCTACTCAAGCCTGGTGACCTCAGCTTGATCCAGCTTGATCCCTGGAATCCATGTAAAGGGAGGAGAGAAACAACTACATGAAGTTCTCTGACATCCACACATGTACCTGCAATCATACATGCATATCATGCACAACAATAAATAAACTAACTGGTTTAAATAAAGACCATTGTGATGTTGAACATCCAAATGCAAAGCACAGCATGGTCTGTGACATAACTAAATGATACACAGTCATCTAGCCCCACACCACACCCCAGATTCCATGTCACTAACCCATGAGGCTGCACTGCAATCAATATAGAAACAGCCCCGTGACATTCTTGTCTCACATTCTTCTACAAACTCCCAAGGAGTCTTTTGTCCTCATCCATGTTTCCTATGGTTATGTCATTCCTTCTGCTAAAGGCAACACTTGCTCTCGCTTCCAGCAAGTCCTGCAGGGTACAACTGTGAAGACAAGGTGGTCCTGGCCGGTGTCTGCGTGTAACTAATAGCCTTGTCTGAGCTTATTCCCAACAGACAGCATGCCCTTCCTGATGTTCCTGAGGGTGAGTTACCATGTGTGGGGGTGGGGTGTCTCCCTAATATACTTGGGGCCACATCTACCAGAACACCTGTGTACCTGATCACTCAATTTAGAATGCTCTCTAGACCAGAGCAGCTTCCAAGGAGCACATTGACAAGAATCAGCAAAGTAGAACCCAAAGCAGTTAGTCATTGGGAACTCAAGCTGAGTCCTGGATGGTGGAGGACCTCAGAGCCGAAGCGCTCAAGGGGGTAGAAGGAGAAACCACTGTACTTTGGAGAGGAAGGCAGGTGGAGGCCCTGGGAGAGGAGACTGCAGCTCACTCATCAGGGAAGTGGATCCAGTGCCCAAGGCTGTGGTATTAATGAGAGTTAAAGACATCTTTTGATGTCAGGATGACTTTGGTGACCAAAGAATTAGAGCCTCCTCTAAAAGGTGCTGGGGGCCTATTCAAATTAGCACATGGAAGCCTTGACCTTTGGAGGTTTTCCAGAATCCTCATGCTGCATTAATCTCCTCACACCCTATAGGAACACTCCAGAACAATGAGTGACATTTTCAGTCTGTGATGAAAGACTTGTTCACAATGGTTCCATGTTCTGGGCTGGGTATTATAAAAAGAGGATGGGGCACATATGAAAGTTCTAACAAAATGTGGGAGTCTGGTGACTGGCTCAGAGATGCTCTCCACTAAACATCCCACTTGCAGAGATGCATTCATGGGGCCAGAAGCGGTGAGACTCGAAGTGCTTTCTGGTACTTACAGATGAGTGTGGCCAGCAACTCAAGAGCCCTTAAGAGAAGCCCAAATGCAAGGCAGGTCTCTTCGGGTCATCCCCCAGAGAAGAGCTTCTATCTGCCATCCTGGCCCCAAGTCTCCTATCCAGCTGTGGGAAAGTGACAACAGAGTGACTCACCGCCAGCCTCTAGGGGGGTTTCTCTGAACTCTCCTTGATTAGTCACACAGTTTCAACTTCTGAGTTCATGTTTTATAGTCTCTAGGCTTAGCAGATGTGATGGATAATCTTGGTTGTCAACTTGACCACATCTGGAATCAACTAAAATCCAAGCAGCTGAGCACACCTGTGAGGGGTTTTCTTGATTGCATTATTTGAGGTGGGAAGACTCACCCCAAATCTGGGTCACACCTTCTGGTGGCAGTGTATATAAGAGGACATGGAAGAAGGAAGTTTTGACTTTCCTCGGCTTGATGAGCAGCTCTCTAGGAATCCTCCAGGAATCTAGTACCAGACTGGGGTGGCTGAGACATTCATTTCATGAACTGAACAACTTCAAGTTTCTTGGTCTTCCCACCAGGAAACAGCTATTGTTGGACTACTCAGACCATAGCCTGCAAGCTACTCTAATAAATCCCAATATATTTATTTAGTTATTTCTTTAGAGAACCTAATACAAATACTACAGAATTCCTGCCAAGATAACAGAGCCACCCTCAATATCTGGTCACCTGGGATGTCTGAATGGGTTTCTTGGCCTCTACTATCTCTTGGCGAAGTCTAGTGACCCTAGCCTGCCTTCAGCAGGAATCCCGTCAGGTCAGGCTAGCCTCAGCCACACCATCTCCTCCTAATCTCCCATTCAGACCCCTGATCCTGGACTGTCAATCCTAGCTGCCCCTTGCTGCATTGAGAGGCAGGCCAGTTTCTCTCCACTGCCAAGCTCCCTGCCTGGTCCTCATGCCTGCTGACCTCACTTACTTTTCCAGTAATAGCTCTGGGCTCTTCTACAGGGAGAGCGAAGGGATGTCCTTTGAATGCACCCTCATGAAGTTTCTAAAAACACAAGGGAGTCATTACAACACTGCTTCCATTTTTTTCCTCAGCCAAAACAGGAAGTTGCCTTTGACATTTCTTCAAAGAATAATTTCCTTCTTTTTTTTTTTCAGTTTCTCACTTTCATTGAAATATGAAAGCCAAATTTGGAATTGGTTCTCCAATTTCTTTACACTGTTTCCCTCTATCAGCAGAGTCGTATCAAAGGACAAAAATGTAAGGATCTGATTTTAAAGTTTCCCATTTCAACTTCAGTGCCCAGGGATTAGAAAATGTAGTCACTGAGGCTCTATCTGAGGCTGTGGCCATGGGTGCATGGACCAGTTTGTGGTTACTGGAGACCTATCCACAGCACTTGGACTGGTGTTTCTTCATGAAATCAGGTCAGTGCTGTCCAAGTCCCTGGCAGTTCCAGGCTTTCAGAACAGCTGAGTATATGTACTAATAGGTAGCATTTAGCACCTGCAACCTACCTACCAGACACTGGCTCAAACGTCTGTATGTGCAGACTTTCCTCGTTCTTACACCAACATGGGATAGATATTTTCAAGAACACCCACTCTCCAGATGAGGGGACTGAGGTGCGGGCCACATAGCTGTTATGGAAGGGAACAGAACTACAGAACTGAACACTAACCCTACCCGGAAATGTATCGTGGTAGTTACTAAAAAGCATGATCATTCTGGGAATAAAGAAAAATTATAAACAGGAGTCAAGAAAGGGCCAAGTGAAGGAGTTTGGGAGGACCTGGGCAGCCTTTTTCTCCTACAGACTTCTAGAGGACTTGGAATGTCCTGAAAGGGATGAGGCAGACGAGAGGAGTCTTTCAAATCTGAGTCTTTCAAATCTGTGATGATTTGCATTGGGCCCGAACATGCACAAAGCTTGCTCCTCACAGCTCTGCACTCAGAAGCTAGCTCCCTCCAGACGAGGCCTTGAGGTAACCACAGAGTCTCAGCCAGTGGAAAGCCTGGGTAGACCGCAGTGGGCTCCACCCGATACTGCCATGCGAGCCTCTGGTTGAGGGCCAGAGGGAAAGAGGATGGCTGCAGCACCCAGCCATTGTCAGCAGAGGATGGGTGTCTCTGGAGAAACCCTGACCTTCTGGCTGATATCACAGCTCTGAGCCGTGATGGAGGGACCCAGATGGGGGAAAGAGGTATTAGGACTGACCTGGAGTCCAGGTCACCTCAGACAATTTCTGAAGAGAGGCACTTTGAAATAGAAATTTGTGAGCACCAGTGCGGGTGTCCCCTGGGAATGTGGCCAAATTCTCCTTTCCATCCTTAGATCCAGGAACAGGATGGCTGTTTTGACCCATTTTCTGACTCCAGAACCTGTGTTTCTTCTCTGCATTCTTGGTGTCCAGTTCACTTCCACCCTTACTACAGCTCCTTGTAAATCAAGCACAGGCTAAGAAAACATGAAAGTGTGGAGAAGACAGAATCACACATTTTTTACTCTCAATTACTTCAGGCAGAACTCTGAAACCAGTTTGTCTGATTGGTTGGTGCTATTGCTACAAACTTCAAACCTGGACACAAACGTTTTAATTTCCAGGGGAAATACACACATGCCACACCATGAGGGGAGAAGTCAGAGCCTGGAGTTGATCATGGAATCTCTGTGAATTTTATTTACACATCATAAAATGGGGCTATATCAAGGGGACTGAGGTCATGGAAAAACCTTCTTTTTGGCTTCATATGCTGATCAGTTCATAATAAGATGGATGAGAATTGGTATAGAACTTATGCAGAAAAGATTGATTACACACTCTGTGTCAATGCAAATTAAACTCTGATTCTCCCTCTTTCCTATGGGTTACAGACATTTCACATCTGGCTCCCCACATATGGTTCTGTGTGATGTCCACCCTGCGTGATGGTTGACACTGATTGTCAATTTGACAGGACCTAGAATTATCTAAGAGATGAACCTCTGGCATTCCCATGAAGAAGGGGTACGGAGACTGAGTAACCTGAGGTGGGAAGACCCACCC
This sequence comes from Peromyscus leucopus, assembly GCF_004664715.2. NCBI lineage: Eukaryota > Metazoa > Chordata > Mammalia > Rodentia > Cricetidae > Peromyscus > Peromyscus leucopus. Next base: position 1,168,680 of record NC_051073.1, on the reverse strand, counting down.
TACATTTGGGCAGCACTATCCCACAGGGGGTGGGACCCCTGGCTGCATAAAAAAGTAGAAAGTGAGCTGAGCACCAACATTCATCTCTCTGCTTCCTGACTGCAGGTGCAATGTGGCAGCCGCCTCAACCTGCTGCTCATCACATCCTTGCAGTGACACACTGCACCCTCGACCTGCTGCTGCCATCTCATCCCTTGACACACTGCACCCTCGACCTGCTGCTGCCATCTCGTCCCTGCAGTGACACACTGCACCCTCAACCTGCTGCTGCCATTTCATCCCTGCAATAACGCACTGTACCCTCAACCTGCACTGCACCCTTGACCTGCACTGTTCCCTTGACCTGCACTGTACCCTTGACCTGCACTGTACCCTTGACCTGCACTGTACCCTTGACCTGCACTGTACCCTTGACCTGCACTGTACCTTGACCTGCACTGTTCCCTTGACCTGCACTGTACCCTTGACCTGCACTGTACCCTTGACCTGCACTGTACCCTTGACCTGCACTGTACCCTTGACCTGCACTGTACCTTGACCTGCACTGTACCCTTGACCTGCACTGTTCCCTTGACCTGCACTGTTCCCTTGACCTGCACTGTTCCCTTGACCTGCACTGTTCCCTTGACCTGCACTGTACCCTTGACCTGCACTGTACCTTGACTTGCACTGTACCCTTGACCTGCACTGTACCCTTGACTTGCACTGTACCCTTGACCTGCACTGTACCCTTGACCTGCACTGTACCTTGACCTGCACTGTACCCTTGACCTGCACTGTTCCCTTGACCTGCACTGTACCCTTGACCTGCACTGTACCCTTGACCTGCACTGTACCCTTGACTTGCACTGTTCCCTTGACCTGCACTGTTCCCTTGACCTGCACTGTACCTTGACTTGCACTGTACCCTTGACCTGCACTGTACCCTTGACCTGCACTGTTCCCTTGACCTGCACTGTTCCCTTGACCTGCACTGCTCCCTTGACCTGCACTGCACCCTTGACCTGCACTGTACCCTTGACCTGCACTGTTCCCTTGACCTGCACTGTTCCCTTGACCTGCACTGTTCCCTTGACCTGCACTGTTCCCTTGACCTGCACTGTACCCTTGACCTGCACTGTTCCCTTGACCTGCACTGTTCCCTTGACCTGCACTGCACCCTTGACCTGCACTGTACCCTTGACCTGCACTGTACCCTTGACCTGCACTGTTCCCTTGACCTGCACTGTTCCCTTGACCTGCACTGTTCCCTTGACCTGCACTGTTCCCTTGACCTGCACTGTACCCTTGACCTGCACTGTACCCTTGACCTGCACTGTACCCTTGAACTCCAAGCCAAAATAAATGCCTCCTTCCTCCAAGTTGCTTTTGTCAGGTTTTTGGTCACACGATAAGAAGAGCAAGTAATATACACGCAGTTTGGGAAACCACCTGAGACTCATGGCAGAAGTCCCCCTTCTGTGCTTGTCTTGGCTTCCTTTTCTGTGTGTGTGATGTGTGCTGATGTGTGGTGTGTGTGTGTGTGTGTGTGTGTGTGTGTGTGTGTGTGTGCATGCACATACATGTGTGCACTAATGTGTGTGCATATGAAGGGAAGACGGCAACGTAAGCTGTCTTCCTCCATTGCTCTCTGTAGTTTGATACAGTCTGCCACTGGACCTAGAGCTTGCCCAATGGCTAGACTGGCCAATGAGCTCCTGGGAACCCACCTGTCCCCTTCTCCTATGCAGTGCTGGGGCTGCAGGTGTGGAATCACTGTGCCCTTTTGTTTTTAATGGAGGTGGTGGGGATCTGAACTCAGGTCCTTGTTATTGTAGAACAAAGTCCACCCAGTGAGACATCTCCCCAGCCTTTAGGCGTCCTCAGCTGATTACCTTTTATCCTATACCAGGGCCTGGAACAAATTCCACAGCATAATAGGATTTGGATTAAGAAACAGTATGTAAGGGTCAGCAAGCTGGCTCAGTGGGCAAAGGCATTTGCTGCAAAGCCTGATGATTTGAGTGCAACCCTTGGGACTCCCTTGTAGAAAAAGAAAAACTCCTGAGAATTGTTCTCTGTCCTCCACCCAAACTTGGTACTGTGTGCGTGCCCCTCGACTCCACAAATAAGTAAATAAATAAGTATATTTTTAAAAAGACAGAAACAGCCCTTCAACTCGTAGAAGTTATGGTGGTGTGGCAGTGAGCTCTCCTGTGCTGCAGGTGTGGTTGGTCCACAGCAGCACATATTTCAGCAGTGACAGCTGTGGTAGAATATTATTTTAAGGTGTGTTACTTTTGTTTATGTTGCATTTGTTTAGCTCTGTGAAGCTCTGTTACTGTGCCTGTCTAAAATACCTGTTAGTCTAATAAAGAAATGAACAGCCAATAGCAAGGCAGGTGAAAGGATAGGCAGGGCTGGCAGGCAGAGAGAATATATAGGAGGAGAAATCTGGGAGGAAAAAAGAAGTAGCCAGAGAAAGAGTGAGAAGCAGTAGCCAGAGAAGGAGGAGGACTCCAGGGGACAGCCACCCAGATACACAACAAGCCATGGAGTAAGAGTAAGATACAGAAGTAAGAGAATGGGAAAAGCCCAGAGACAAAAGGTAGTCAGGATAATTTAAAGTTAAGAAAAGCTGGCTAAGGCTGTGCATTCACAAGTAAGAAAAAGCCTCTGTGCATTTATTTGTGGCGGCCCCCCCAAAAGACCCAAAACAACAACAGACAGCCTGCCAGATGTGCACCTCCCTGTAAACCTTCTTCTTCTGGATGAAGATCAAACCCCACAGCTAGATGCTCCTCACCCTCCCCTGCCCACAGTCAACCACAGACTGATCTCACTCACAGGCCATCCTGGTGCTATGCGATGGATGGGATGATTCACAAAGGGAATCCTGGAGCCCAAGGTCTCCTATAGGCCACCGTGAGGACATGCCTCAACTGAGCTGTGAACTTGCTGAGGCAGCCTTTCCCCACACACACATCCTTCCTTCCCCAGCTGCCCTTCCAGTCAGTTTCCCCCACAGGAATGGCCCCTCCCAGGCTTTGCTCCTGGGTACTCTGTCCTAATCAACTGTCACAAACATGAGGTGTGGGTGATGTGAGTGCTCCTTCCTCATAGCTCTCAGCTCCTGGCTTTAGGAGCCCACCTCTAGACACCCTTCCCTTGCTGACACTCCAGTTCCTCCACTTCCACACAGCTTTGATCCTGAGGCTATCTGCCTGAGCCCATGCCCCTCCCTTGACAAGCACATTAGCTTGTTTAGGGTTCACCCTAAATCTTAGCAGACTTAACCTTCAGATCCTTACTTAATTATATCTGCAAAGGCTCTGTTTCCACTATGTAGCATCAGATGAGCATGGATCTAAGATAGCGCCACTCAACCTGACTCATGGACACCAAGCCAACTGCCCATAACCCAAGCTTATCGAGAGCAGGCTCAAGTCTCCTGTTTGCCCTCAACCATACCAAGAGGCATTTGGGACCAAGACACTGCAGTTGGCAGCGTGTACCTGGAAACTTCAGATACAGGGCGTCACCCATTAAGCTGATCGGCATTTTTATCAATCAACCAATAAATAAATAAATAAATAAATAGAAAGTGTCAGTGATCTTGTGGACAAGAGAGCAGGCAAGATGCTGGCACAGGGAAGTGTGGGTTTAGATGCCAGCTGTTTGCAGTCATTGTTTAGGGAGGCCAGATGCCCAGCATCTAGGGCCCTTGGGGATTCAGCTGAAGCTGGGTCCAGATGCATCCCTCCTGCTGGGAAGGAAACCATGGCCCCTTGGGTAGCTGAAACTGGGTTGAACCCTACCTACTGAGAACAGGGCAGCACGCCAGCTGAGACCCTGCACAGCTGAGAGCGTCTTCTGAGAGTAGCGACTCTGACACCAATTAGGTGTGATGGTCCACCAGGCACTCAGTCACCACAACAGCTCTGCCATAAAGCCAATCTTGTTCCCCTGTCTAAAATTGTAATATTAAGGCATAGAGAAGGGCCAAGGTGGTTCAGTGGGTGAAGCCACCTGCTGCCAAGCCTGAGGGTCTAAATTTAATCCCCGCAGGACTACCACTGTGAAAGGATAAAACCAACTCCCACTGCTGGTCATTCAACTCCACACACATACCATAGTATGTATGCACCCATGTACATGCACACACATGTACACATGAATACACACATATACTACACATACATGTATATACAGACACATACACACACGTACATACACACACATTCACACTTACACAAATACATATTTGCATATACATATATACATACACACATAAACAAATATACAGACAACAGACACATAAACATATGCACAAACACACAAATACACACCTACATATGTACACATACACATATACATACATATACACACATACATACACACATTCACACTTACACAAATACATATTTGCATATACATATATGCATATACACATACATAAACAAATATACAGACAACACACACATAAACATTTGCACATACACACATACATATGCACACATATACACAAATGCACACCTACATATGTATACATACAGATATACATACATATACACACATAGACAGACACATAGACACATGCACACACAGGACAGCACAGATCAAAAATGACCAACGTGAAGAATGAAGGAGCGTGCACATTTCAGGAGCATGAAGGGAGAGACATGTGGGCAGAAGCTGCTGTGCCAACACTGAGTGGAGTCAGTGGGGTCGCAACACACAGTCCCGTGCATCACACATGCAGAGTCCAGGGGACAGGCTGGTCTTCAGAACCTCCTGGGAGCGTTAGTGACCTCTCAGTCCCGGTTTCCAAAAGGTCCATCTGGGCACTCTCCTTTCTCCCCTCTGCCTGGCCTGCAGCTGAGAAGTCCTGTCCTCCTGCTCTACCGTGGCACTAATGATAAACTCCAAGGCTGGAGTCGGACTTACTCCAGCTCATCCGTGTGAATTAGCACACTCTCCTGTAAAGTTATGAAGATAAACTAGTGTAAACATGTGAGACTACAATAAAGCTTTGAAGATATTCTTATGTATATATGTGTGTACATATGTATGCATTAAAACAGTGTCTTATTATGTAGCCCTGGCTGGCCTGCAACTTACAGATTCTGCCTCTGCCTCATGAGTGCTGACACTATAAGCATGTGTCATCATGTGTCATCTTTAAAACCAGTTATGATATGCACGTTTAAAACACTGTTACACACATGAGGCTTCTTCATACTATACACCATATCAATTATTATCCTCACTTCTGTCCCTGGTGAGTCTGATGTTAATAATCCTCAACAAGATCACTTGATAGTCACAAACCAGACCTCTTGAGTATACTGTAAGACAACTGGTCAACCATCCACAGTCCTTGATCACCACCCACCCCTCAGGCTCTTCTATACCCCTTCACGCAATAGAAACTAGGAAAACTGCATCTCTTCCTTATCACCATCACTCTCAGATTTATGGGCAAGATGGATTTAGTCAGACACAGACACAAAAGTGAGGCTCATCTCTGATGAGCAAGGAAGTGTCTGAGGTGTGAGGCTGGAGAAGAGGGTGACTGGACCTGCTGTGGATGGAGCTGCAGATCGGGGGTTGAGCAAAGGATGGTAGTAATTGTGTCTCTGGAAAGATTAGCTGACAAATGGTGACAGCGCTCAGTGCTAGGGCTGGAACTGCCTAGCGTGCAGGAGGCCTTGGGTTCCTGCTCAGGTACCATGGGAGGAAAGAATTGACAAAGGATAAGATAGCTGTTCTCCTTTAAAAATCATGAGACTTTTCATTGACACTGGCGGAATAAGCTTAGTAAGTCCCTTCTCAATGAGAAAAGAGGGAAACCCTTCAAGGAAAAAGAAGCAACCACGACCACAAGATCTCAGCAGACTCTGAAGTGCAAACCCTTCTCATGGCACCTTCCTTCCTTCACCCTGCCTAAGACAAAATCCCAGAGACCAGGCATCAGCTCCTCACTTCTGCGGCCTTAAAGAGCCAAAGCCAGGGCACAGATGTGTGCTGTCTGCTACCACCACACACTTAGTCCCTTCTTGCTGTGTTCTCCTCCGATGGCAGGAGCAATGAGATGTCCTGGGCCTCCTGGGAATGGCTGACCCCACTCATGAGTGCTCCACACTCAAATTCTATCCACCTCCCAAAGGCTGTATTTCTTAATACTAACAAATCAGGCATTAGCTTTCAACATACAGGTTGTAGGGGAACCAAACACTTTAGTGAAACAATGTCTATTCCACAAATCCTGAACACTTATATGTGTTTCCAGTTTCTTTTCCAAGCTGTAATATAGTATCTACTAGACATTTGTTCACAGTACAAAATAGGAATCCTATATTTTTAAAAAACCCTAAAAACAAAAACTGGGATGAAACAGAATTCAGAATGTGAAATAAAATAAAACTATAATTCTCAAGAACCATAGAAGATAATTTATAAAATAATAATAGAATGATGATGAAAAACATGAATAAGACATTAAAATAAATAAATAAATAGAAGATCAACTATACATCAAGCCAGAATCTCAGAACACAAAAAAGAAAAGGAATTCAAAAGAAAATAATATAAATATTTCAATTTTTCAGTAAATGTGGATAAAATCCAAAAAGATCAAATATAAGTGAACCTAAATAATATATAAGTAATAGGACATATAAAAATAGATGCATTAAAAAAAATAAATAAAAAAAAAATAGATGCATTACTATATGCACCTCAACAAAATGATAGTAAGCAAAACTTGAATTAGATAATGAGTCCTCGGAATAACTCATGGAGAAGGGGATGCACACTGTTGCTTCCCACTCTACTGGATGTTACCATTTCACTCCTGATCATTTTGAAAGGAACAAACTCTAAACAGGAAAAGAAAGTGGAAAGACAAGACTCCTGTCAGGATGCTGCTGGGGAGCCCAAGAGATGAAGAGCAAGTGCTGAAGTGCTATGCCATGGATTTTCAATGTCCTCTTGTTAGCCAACTGTGGAGCCAACAGGAAGTGATGTAGTCTTCAGGAGGTGGGCTTTGTGGAAGAGAGTTATGTCTTGGGGAGTTGCTCTTGACAGAGATAATAGGTGTTCTCTGTCTCTGTCTCTGTCTCTGTCTCTCTCTCTTCCCATCCCTCCAGCCCCTCCTCACCCCCTCTCTCTCTCCTTCCCCCTCCTCATCTGTCTCTCCCACCCTCTTTTTCTCCTAGCTGACTTTGATGTGATCAGCCTTTCGGCACAGTATCAATATGTTTCTAGCCATGGTGGCTTCTTTGTTTATATCTAACCTGTCTTTTACTTCTATAGGATCTATCTATTGCAAAATAAAAACCAGTGTTATATTTAAAGATCCTATCAATAGTTAGAAAGGTACCCCATGTACATAGATTAGAACAAAGAATACTGTTAAAAATGTCTATGCACTTCTCAAACTTACCTGTAGACTCAATACAATCCCTATTGTAATATCAGTATTATTCTTCATGCCAATAGAAAAACATGGAAAAAACGTATGCAACCACAAAAGATCATTAATAGCCAAAGTAATCTTGACTTAAAATGTCAAAGTCAGAGAATCATATTGCCATACTTCAAAACATTCTACAAAGCTATGATTCAAACAGCATGATTCTGGGGGAGAAGAATGCATCAGCCATTGAAACAGACAGTAGGGAAGCCATGCATGAGGCACATGCCTGTGTCCTAGCACTTGAGGGCTGGGATTGGAGAATCTCAAGTGTAAGACCATCCTGGCATACACAGAGAGACCCTGTCTCAATGAATGGAGAGAGGAAGAGAGGGAGGGAAAGGAAGGAAAGCAGGCAAACAGAGAGCTAAGAAATAAACCCTCATTTTTAAGGTCAATTTATTCTCTTCCTTTTTTTCCTTAGTTTGTATTCATCATATAAAATGATGGTAATTATAACCTTCTTCTTAACTCAGACAAATATCTCATGTAGTGTGCTTGTGTGCACATCCCATTACACTTTGTTCATCTCCACAGTAGTCTTCTTCCTGCCTTACCGTGTGTGTGTGTGTGTGTGTGTGTGTGTGTGTGTGTGTGTGAGAGAGAGAGAGAGAGAGAGAGAGAGAGAGAGAGAGAGAGAGAGAGAGATTCAACATATGTCAGAAAACCAAGCGAGATAGAGAGAGCTGTGGAGAATGCTCTCACTGAACTGGTGGGTCAGCTTTCTCTGGCTCTTGAGACCTTCCCTGTCCTGTGGAACTCCTCAAAGCTCCAAGTATCCTCCTCTGCTAGTCTTGGTTGTTGAGTTGGACTTTCCTTCCCCACAAAGCTCAGCTAGATGTTTTTTTCTTGCTGGTTTTCTCTCTTTCTTGCACACAGAAAGGTGCCTCTGGTTTGACTGACCCACATCTGTGGATGGCACAGGAGTTCCTAAGGGTTTCAAACAGCCACAACTTCCTCCTGCCTTTCCCTACTTTCTATTGGAAGACAGGGTTTTAGTTCTGCTCTACACAGACTGGTGAATACTTCCTTTAAAACAGAAGTCCTGTCACTTATTTATTGCAGATTGTAATCACAGGCTAGTTCCTCTATGGGAAACCCTCCAGAGCAAAGGCCTCTAATGTGAGGACAGCAGTTAATGGGAGGCCAGTAATTGTTGCCATCTGAGGAGTGCTGAGGATAAAGTTCCCAGCTTAGTGTCGCCTCAGTACCTCAAAAGCATCTTCAAATGTTGACCCTACTTGTCTTGTTCCAGGTAAGCCATTATTCAGTTAGAGGATCAAGTTTGGGGGGAAAGCATGTGCCTTGTATGTACAAGGTTCTAAGTACAATCACAACTGCTGTGCACCCAAGTCCAGTGGAGCATGCAAAATGTAAGGCCCTCCCCTCTTCTGAAACCCACATCAGCCTCCTTACCTGACCTGTACCTGCCATTTAAGCAGCTACCACATCTGACTAGCCCATCATGCTGCTCTAGACCATGAACCAAAACAAAGATCTCCTTCCCTAAGTTGATTCTCTTGGGCATTTTGTCACAGCCACAAGCCAACTAACACAAACACACTTAGTAAATTTCTCTAAAACATCCTCAGTAGTTGGATAAATTCTAAGGAATGGAATTTTTGTAGTCAAACAGATGTCAGTTTACCATTTTTAATATGAATTGTCAAATTCTCCCCCAGAAAGACTGTGCCTTTTAATGATGTTACAATATTTATTAAAAATATTCTCATTAAAGCATTCATTGCATATGGCACTAACACAGGCACTGTCTTGGTTCATAGCAAGGAGAGAGACAGGCAGTCTGTCTTTCCAGAACTGAGTTCCAGGGTTGATAAGGCAAGGACAGTGTGCAAAGTTAATGAATAGATACTTTCAGGTAATATAATTCAGCCAAGAGAATAAAGAGGGAAGCTGATGGGATGTGACTTCAAAGCTTATCATCGGTGATGGTCCCTTGTCTAGCAACAACTGACTGATCTAGAAGGATGCTGCCTGAGCAGAAAGCTGATACCCAGGAGGAGGGGTGGAGTTAAGCAGGAGACAAGCACCCATGTAAAACATGCACACTGGGCAGTGGGGTGAGAGATAAGCAAGAACCGGGTGGCAGGGAGTTTGAGTTATCATTCAAAAAAACAGCCAAGACTAGGCCATGTGTATCCACGGAAGGCAAGAATGGAAGAAGAAGATCAATCCAGATGACATCTTTATTACACAATGTTGGTGTCCAGCCCTTGAGAAGCAGTGCTGTGAGCTTAGGGTTTCCTACTTGCCCTATGTCTATTTATGCCACAATGACAGAGGTAAATAGTATCATCTCCATTTGCACATTGAGAATCCGGGGTCAGGCCAGGATTCATGGTATGTATGTAGTGGCTTTAGAGCCACATGGTACTTAAGTTCACACTCTTTCTACCAGGAGCCAAGTAGCTACTGCCCCAGACTATATGTTGAAGTCTTAGGAATAGAAACATGAGCACCTTTGACAGGTGGTTAAGAGTTCAATGTTTTATTTATTGTGGATAGTCCTTACCTTGCCTGTTGCCACATTATCCACCAGATTATAAGCTGTCTTGCTCATAAACAAAAAAAATATGAAAAGAAGCTGGAGAACAGAGATAAGGATGGCCATGTCTCCCGGAGAAAGGTCACCATAAGAAGGAACTAAACTTAGTACTGGTGGAACTGGAGAGAGGACTCAGAGGTTAAGAGTACTTGCTGCTCTTGCAGAGGACCCAGAACTCAGGTCCACCTGATCACAAGTTTCCTCTGATTGTTGAGCATTTATAAGACCTTGACTTCACTTCTCAGTATCACACCATCTTAGCTTGTATAGAATAGTTTCATGTGAATCCACATATGTAGCTGAGTATATAATGTTTATATGCTTTAGAAATACATAAGATTACACTATGACACAGTAGCACCTGATTTTTGTCATATATAACCTGTGATTTCATGTTGATGGACATCCACACACTTGGTCATGTTGATGGCATTGTTATGTCTTACTATGTTCCCCTTAGCTTTCTCAGCTTGCTTTCTTATACTATCCAGAACTACCTGCCCAGGGTGACACCACCCACAGTGGTCTGGATCCTCCAACATCAATCATTAACCAAAAAAAATGCCTTTCAAATCAAGGCATTTTCTTGATTAAGGAAAAGTGAAAACTATGTAAGCATACAATATAGTAAGCCCTAAACTAGGAGCTAGCAGGCTATTTCTAGACAGAATGCTGAGAACTATGTCCTTCTCCAAAGCTGTACTAATCAATAATCTACCCAAAATAAAATGTGAGGGGCTTGCTCTACTACTGGCCTGAACATGAGACAAATTTACACTCTTACCAGCATGTCTGTAGATAAAGCATGGGAAGGCATGACTGGCTTTGCCAGCAATCATTGTACTGTTAGGAACACCATGCAGCTTTCAAAGTGTTCACTGGACAGAACTCCCTGGGAGTGTTTGCCCATTCCTGTGGTGTGCTTAATTTTGTGTTGTTGTTGCCTCATTCATTTTAAAGACCATCACAAAAGATTATTTCTTTGCTATATGAGTCACATGTTATCATAAATATCCTACAGAATTCCATGTATATTTTTATAATAACTTATAGTACTCATGCAATATTTATTAAATTATACATCATTTTTGAGATTTTTGTTATATCTGAGGAAGCATTCCCTACCAAAAGATTATTTAAACTAAACAATTTTTATAGTATTTGGATCCACATTTTAAATATAAACATTTATTTCATCTATTGGGACGCATTTAATGCATTTGGGAATTAGGACTAATAAGCAGATTCAAGTTTATTCTTCTAAATAATTACTAAATGCCACACTTTTATTCACTAAAGCCATCTTCCCCACCTAGACTGAGGTTCAGATATGGCTCTGGACTTTCTTACATGACATTCAGCTATCTCTGCACTTGAGACAGCTGTTAGTGGTACAAGTTAGCATGGTGCCCACCCCACTTGTTTCCTTGTATTTCTCTTTTCCAAAAGGCAAAGAAGAAAAAAACAAATTCAAATCCTGGCTCTTACCAGGTGTGTTTCTAATTAGAGATATGTGACTGAACCTCTCTCCACTTCACCAGCCTTATACAGAAAATATTGATGTGAAGACATCCTACTACACACAGTTCTAAGTGAACATAACAATAGATGGTGTAAGTGATTGTCCATGTTATCCATTGCCATCATTGCCAAATTATTATTTTATAATTTCATCATTACCAATATTCCCATTGTAATATTTAAATTGTAAATGATATTAAGTTGTTGTTGCTTCACTTAGTGAGATATTAACTCAGACTACTAACATCCTTCTTTCCTTGTATTCCATGTTTAATGTACATCATTCCATATTAAATATTTATATTTTATAAACATACTTATATATTAATGAGGCTTTAAAAGCTCACCAGCACTTTTATTATCACTATTTCTGGAGATATGAGGTCTTTTGGATCATACCTCATTTGGCTGGATTATACTTCCTTCTCTACAATGAATTATGTCCCCCCAAATTAATATCTCTTGACATTCTAATCCTTCAAATCTCAGAATGTGTCTGTATTTGGAGACAGAACCTTTTAAAGCGAAATTAAGATAAAGATTGAGGCCAGGCTCTAATCCAATATGAGTAGTGTCTTTATACAAAAGAGCTAAAGGGCTGGAAAGATGACTCTGAAGTTAGGGGCACTGGATGGTCTTCTATAAAACCCAGGTTCAATTCCCAGCACCTACACGGTAGCTCACAAGCATCTGTAACTCCAGTTCCAGGCTTTGTGTTTTATGTGTAAGAAGACAAAGGCCTCTGTTTAGACTCAAGATTCTGTTTTTCTCTTTTGTATGGGATGCTGGAGATTGAAACCAGGACTTTGTACATACTAGGTAAACATTCTACCCCTGAGCTATTTCCCTAGCATATGCCAACACCATTGTCACCAAGTATCCATTTTAACCAACCAGTTACAAATATCAAAATAAGAGGGGATAAACTTGCAAATTGGCTACTGATTGCCCCAGTGAGCACAGGCAAGGGACGCATCATATCTCTTCCATAATTTTAAATTCTTGGAGGAAAAAAATCCATAGAGAAGAACATGGATTTTTTTTATGTAGACAACTTCTCTTTCTGGAAGGGCTGAGCTCTAGAGATGCTTTTCTTGGCAAAACCCCAAACACCGGCTCTATCTTCAAAAAATGCCACACACATGAAACTGAGAGATGTATGGATTTTTTCTATGTTTCTTTTGAAGGAAGATGAAAAAGTAGAGATGATTTGAAGAAAAGAAGGAAGGAAAATTCAAACATGTGACTTGAATTTACAATGATTTGGTTTATCTGTATATTCACATAAGGCTCCACTCTAAGGAACTAGGTTTCCTTGGGCACACACAGGAGAACCTGATGTTTTCCTATCCATCAGTAGCAGGTAGTGAGGTCCCAAAGTAGGCCAGAGCAGGACTCTGAGATCTAACCAGACAATAAACAAGACAACCTGTTGTTGAGACAAGGTTGCTCTTGAGAACAGAATCATTTCCATAGCTCCATCCCCAAAAAGACAAATGTGTTACCTAAAAATAGAGGAAAAATCTGAGATGGCAATCTCAGAATAAGGTTTTCACAGACTTTGAACTTGACAGTTCCTGGACAAAAGTCCTCTAATTCAATTGTTTCCTAACAACATTGATCCAATTTTCTGTCTTCATACCCCCAGGAAATGAATAGCCCAAAAACACAGAATATTGCCCCCCAAACTGTATCTTTCCAGAATGTATATGCTCAAGACCTAGTCCCCAACTTAGTGTGACTGTATTTGGAGGCAGGACCTTTACAGTTGATGGTGGTAAAGTGAGTTCATTAGTTTGGATCCTAATCAATTTAACCAGTGTCCTTCTAAGAAGAGATGAGGATGCAGGCACATCCAGAGATGACCGTGTGAAGACACAGGAAAAATGATGCCATTTACAAACCAAGGAAAGGTCACAAGAGGAATCAGATCTGTTGGCACTTTGGTCAAAGACTTAGTTTCCAGAATTGATGAAAAGTAATTTTCTACTGTGTAAATCACCCAGCCCATGGTATTCTATTACAATATCTCTGGCAAGCAAACACCTGGAGTATTTAGGCAGCTCAAGGTGACAAATACTAATAGAAATACTTTTCAGGTCATGCATTATGATCTAGAAATCAAGATAGGTCGTTAAGAGTTTATTAAGAACTATTATGGGTAGTTTAAAACCTCAATAATAACACTTTGCATTTATTTTAAAATTCTTATCATATGTTGATTTTTTTCAACATCTAGAAGGCAGAAGTTCAGACTTACAAATGGCTGTTATCACTGGGACTCTAATATTAGAAACTAACTTCCATTCTGTTTCCATGGATGCTACCTAAGCTAGGCACTTACTCCTTCTTGGGAATCTCAAAAGTCATTTCGATTTAGATCCTGTGGCTATCCAGCCCTGCCTATCATCACTGAAGCCACCACCACCCTGTTCTTACAGTCTACCCTTACAATGCTTGCTCCTTGAATCTTGAGTTGCATAGGAGCCTGAGGCCAAGGCCAGCTCCACTGGTACCACCTCTGGGTTTTTCTACCAACCTTCTCAGCCTCTGTCTTCTTCCACTCACATTTCACCTTGAATCAACAATTCAAGTTCATGTTGGTTAGTGGGTCAGGCATCTTATTTCTCCTACTAGTTTTTAAGGGGGGTATGGCTTATGAGTCTTAAAGCACCTTCTGATTTGTTCATAGCTGGGGTCCAATATACATTTACAAAATAAATGAATTTCATTTAAAGAATTGGTTCTCTATAATGCAAGTAGCCTGCCACATTTTGTGTGTAGGTGTGTGTATCCATGTTGGTGCATGTAGAGGCCAGAGGTTGGTTGACATTTAGTATTTTTCTATGACTCTCCACCGTATTTTTTAAGAGAGAGTTGCTCATAGAACTTGGTCCTCATTGTTTCAGTGAGTAAATGGGACCCACCTGCCCCACCCTCCCTTGTGCTGGAATTGTAGGCACACAATGCCACAACCAGTTTTTTTTTTGGGGGGGGGGAGTGGAATCTGAACTCAGATCTTCATGCTTGTGTACCAGGCCCTTTACCCACTAAGCCCTCTCTGCACCCCAACTTAATTCATATATATTTTGGCTGGAAATCCAAGCAGTTCTGCCTGAGGTTGATGACGAAGATGATAGTTCTTGAAGCTGATAGGCTGACATATGTCAATACTTCATCTAAATAATTGCTCACATGAACGATTCAACATATTCACTAATGGCTCAGAGAGGACCAGCAAGGAGGCCCATGACCTTTAGCACCAGGATTGTATGGGAGCTTCATTTTAAATTCCTAAGAAGAGCAAATAGTAATCCAAACTGCAGTGTGACTAAGACTTGCAGACGACTCTAATGCAAGGACAAACATGAACGTGCATATAGAAGCATATTTAATCCTCGGCTGATCCACGAATTAGGATCAGAATTACTACTCTTGTTATTCAAATTAGGAATCTGAAGCTTGGAGAACTAAAATACTTTCCCTTGATGGCACTGCTAGCAGTTAGCTAACTAAGGTTAGAACCCAGCCCCACCCAAGCCCAAGGACTTTGTGTGATGTCAATGACTTTGTCTAAATACTTTCAAAACTTGCCAAAGATCATCAGGATTGTGATCAGGATGATATCATCTTCCAGTGTGAATTTGAATATGTGACTTGCATTCCAGCCATGCAGATGGTCAAAAACCACTGCAGATTTTCCTCTAGGCCTGGGATATTGATTATACCCTGTCAAGTCATTTCTGCTTTTATTGGTGCCACTATCATATATAACTCATAATTCAAAAATCGCATGTGGCCTCGTCCAGACACACAGGGATTTCTGTGGTCTCCTCCCACTCTCAGTAGGCTGTCACTCAAATCAGGCCTCTGATTCCCCACCCACCATTTCTCAACTACAAACACACCGTCCTCATGACATCAACACACCTTGATCATAGGCATTTATAACTGAACAATGGTTCATCTTAGCACCCACTTAACCATGGAAACTTAGATTCACCTACCTCAATTAATCTGTTCTATCTATATTTATTAGGTTCCCATTATGCACCAAGAAGCAGTTCAGTACAACGTAAGATTCCTTGTGTTAATGATCATGAAATCAAGTAGTTATGGGATCACAGCATTTATAAGTATACTCTGGACAGAAGCAAGGCATGTGAGGATTGGAATTCCAGGCCACATAAGATGTGGGTGAAAGGAATCAGGATGTGTTAGCAACTTTGTTCATCACAATGACAAAACACCAGACGCAGCAACTTAAAGGAACAAGGTTTTATTTTGGCTGATGGTCTCAACAGTGACAAAGAAGTTCAGAGGGGATGGTGTGATGGGTCTGTGGAGGGCAAAGCATATTATAGATCCTTCACATTATGACTATCAACCAGGAAGCAGAGAGAGCTAGAACAGACCAGGGCTAAGCTCCAGCTTCCAAGGACCACCCCCGGTATCCCGCCTCTGCCAGTGAGGTCTCAGGCTCAAACCTTCTACAACCTCCCAAGACAGCAGCACTAGCTGGGGACCAAGTGCTCAAACACACAAATGTCCTGTGGGGACATTTGAGGCCTCAACCATAACAGAATGTGTCATTAGTCTTCACCATTCCCTCAATTTCATCTTGAGAAAAATCTGTTTTAAATGATTCTCAACAGTAGGAAAAGAAGCCACAGGTAAATGCCCATCACAGTGCACAGACTAGAAAAAAAAAAAAAAACCTACACCTGGCTGTTGGCCACATTCCCATGTTGAGGCTAGTGTTGGCTCCCTAGAAAGCTGTGACTATTCCAGTAACAGCCAAGCCAATCAGCACCTGAATCACCCATGCCCTCTGCTCCTCTCACATCGCCTCTGAGCATCCCCGAAACACTCACACTTGAGTAGGTGTGCCTGGCTCTAAAATGAATCTTATCTACTAAGAAAGCAGCAAGTAGATTTGGACTTCTTTCCTTCTAAATTGGACTTTTCTAAATTAAAAAATAATAATAAAAGGAGAACTTAAGGGTAGGAGAGTTGACTCAGGGTTTAAAGAGCACTTGTTGCTCTTACAGAAGGCCCAGGTTCAATTTCTAGCACCCACTTGGTGGCTTAGACCCCTATATAACCCCAATTCCAGGGGGCTACAACTCACTCTTCTGACCCCTGTGGCCACCAGGCACATATTTCATACACATACATACACACAGTTAGAATGTCCATATACATAAAGTAAATAAATCTAAAACAATTCTAAATGAACATTTAACTGGCACACAATTTTTTATTTGTTTGTTTGTTTGTTTGTTTTCAAGACAGGGTTTCTCCATTTAGCTTTGGAGCCTGTCCTGGAACTTGTTCTGTAGACCAGGCTGGCCTTGAACTCACAAAGATCCACCTGCCTCTGCCTCCCAGAGTGCTAGGATTAAAGGCGGGTGCCACCACTGGCTGACACAGTGTGAAGATGAGCATGTGTTGTGTGTTTACACATGTGCAAACATGTTGTCTCTGGTACAATAAAGCATTAAGGATACAAGGATGATAAAAGATGGAGAACCACAAATAAGTGAAAAATTATAAAATCTCCCAGGAGATATACAGTGTCTAAATATCCCACACCCAGGCATTATTCTACCTAGGATACACTGGAAGCTTCATGCAGACATGGTCTGCAATGATTGGCTGGTGCAGCAAAAGCTTTTACTATTGTTCACAGGGATGGATGGAGGACAGAATACACTTATATCCATCTTCCAAGAAGCCTTTATAAATCAAAGAAGAAAACAGAGAGTGTTTAACGTCTGACAACATGCCCCTCAGGAGTCAAAATAACACTAGTCATTGCTATAAGAATACACAAATGGAATGTCAAAACACAGAACGTGCGGGTTTGATTCTCCGAATCAGGATACAGTCAAACATCCTCTCATTCTGTTTAGAAGAGGCTGCACAATTGGCAAAGTGATAAATAAATAATTTGACTGTCCTTGTTTACAATGTTTTAATCCCAACCTCAGAGACCAGGCCACAAGCCTAGCTCTGCAGGCATTTTCTCAGCTCAGTGAGTGTGGACCAACATGGAAGGCTGACAGGCACTGTGATTTTCAAGGTGGAGTTACTTTCTCAGTACACTCAGGCTGCCATAACCAAAGATCATAGCCTGAATGGTCAATGTAATAGAACGTATCTCACATGACTCTACACACCAAGTCTGAGATTAAGTCTAGTTCAGCTGACCGACTTCTCTGCTTACAGCTTGCATCCCCTCTCTACCTTCGTTCTATCTCTATGTT
The DNA here is from genome assembly GCF_004664715.2 of Peromyscus leucopus. Lineage (NCBI taxonomy): Eukaryota > Metazoa > Chordata > Mammalia > Rodentia > Cricetidae > Peromyscus > Peromyscus leucopus. The sequence continues at coordinate 1,150,868 of NC_051073.1, read as the reverse complement.
GGCCTCTTCCAAGGATATTAGACAGAACGGCACAGGGCTCACACTTAACATCTTCATGTAATGCCCCAATATAGTCACACTGGGTGATAAAGCCTAAATACGAGAAGTTGATAGGACCAAGTTTCTGTTTATGAAAGGAAAGACAGAAGGACATGTGCTGGGGAAGACAAACAGTTTGGCCACCAGGAGTCATGGCGCCTATAACCTCAAGATGTAGCTGAGATTAGAATAGTGGGCTGCAGAGGCCTCAAGGGTGGGGCCCCCACATACTGGCTACATAAACGGCCAAGTGAGCTACTGAACCAGGAAGCACTTCTAGAGGCTGAGAGTCAGTCCTCTCTGCCCCATTTGTAGACTTGTGGATGGGTTTTCAATGCAGAGTGAAGACAGGCTGGGCAGACATGTCACCAGCTGGTGTTTGCTCACGGTATAACCCACGCTGAGCTTGCTTTCCAGGGGTGAGGAGCATTACATTTGTTACAGTATGGGTGCAAGGAGGCTGATTCTTAGTACACATTTTGTTCCTTCAGATGAATATTTATCTCAAAAGGTTTTTTTTTTCCATGTATGAAACAGAAAGAATAAATTTCTGGAGTCTGATCTAAATAAGATCATTGATGTTTACATGAAATTAATTAGCAAAACAAATTCAAATTACTTAACTACTCAATAAGATGCTCCTGCCCCTAAAGACCTGTAAACTGAAGGTTTGGTTACCAGCCTGGAGCTGCTAGAAGTGAGTGAAAACGTTAAGTGGTAACATTTCCTGGGAGGAAGAGGTAACTAGAGACACGTTCTTGTGGAGATATTGGGACCCTAGTTCTTTTATGCCTCTCTCAGTTTCCTGGCCATCATAAGGTGAGCAGCTTACCCCAGCATGCACACCCATTATAATATGCTGCCTTGCAACAGGCCTAAAGCAACCCGGTGAGCATGAGCCAATCTGAAAGTGAGACCAAAATAAACATTTTCTTCTTCTAAGTTGTTTATCTCAAGTATTTCATTACAGGGTTAAACTAGCACACTTACCAAACTCTTAGCTCCTGAGCCAGATGATAAGTAGGTCTAACAGCACATACCCAGTTAGCAGTGGGTACCTGAAGCCCTGAGATAAGAACTCTGAAGTTCATGCTCATCAAGCATCCATATCTGACAGCCAGGAATAGTTGTTGCAGTATCAGGTGTGGAACCTGACCAACCCTTACAACTCTGCCCTTAATTGCACCCAGTACTGTTTCAGCAAGATAAATCCTTTGCTCTGCAGGTGGAACATTAGAAATCACGATCCTGCTTTTTATTAGGTCAACAACGACAACAAAAAGGCCTACCTAAGCATAGAAAAAAATTATGGAGCACATATTTTATTATTTTAAGATAAAATTCAAGCACTTATTAGTTTTGTGGTATAGGGCTGAAAGTTAGTATTTTATGGCTTTGATTATTTTTATTAACTCTACAGCAAGTAGGTGGATTTTTTTTCCTTTTAAAGTAAACAATATTCTGTGGGAAAAGGCTAACCTTGCTTGGTGCTGCCTCTTTTTCCTAGGGATTATTAATATCTTTTTAATAGAGTTCATACTGCAGAATCAAATTTTTATATCACAGAGGGATTTTCAATTTATCTCAAGTTGCACGCTCTTCGTCGTCTATCAAACTGAGTTTAAGTTTCTAATTGAAATAATTTTTCAAGTGTTGAGCAATAAAGAGGCAGCAAGTGATATATTTAAATTATTTATCCATCTTATTTATAATTAATTCACTTTCTTCCTTGCTGCACAGTGAGGCTAACCCATTGCATTTGATTTCCAAGTCTTTGCTATCATTAGGCAACAATAGAAGTGGCTGATTTCTTTCCACCCGGCTTGTGCTTCATTGGTCTCTGGGGACTAAGGCAGCATCAGTTTAAATCAGTTAAATTTAATGCATCAGTTCTGTTGTACAACACTCAGCTCCAAAATCAAGAGCACAGTGAGGAGGTGATGCCTGTGCATAGACAAACTGGGAAGAATCAGCCACCTGATAAGATGCATGAAAAGTTCTCACCCTGGGACTTGCAATGACCGCACATCCTCCACTTTATCCACTTTTTTTATTATCAATATGGATTATTAATATTGCTTGGTAATTGTTTATATTTCTTTCTTATATGTATACATTGTAGGAATCTTCTACAGTAGTAGAATTTCATATGGCTTTTCAAAAGGTCTTATGTGTTAGTTGTCCTTCCCCATATTTCCTCCTTTACACTGCCCTCCCATTCCCTACTAAATTTAATATTCCTAGTATTGTCTCCCCTTTTCCTTTTATAACATTATTATCTATTCCCCTTCCTTGGAAGATCCTCTCCTCCACCCTACCCTGATCCCTAATTAGGTATCGAACTTATGTGGGTATTCTGAATGAAATACATATGTCTAAAGTTTAAAGGCTAACATCCACATAAAAAGAAACATGCAATGTTTGTTTTTCTGGGTCTGGGTTACCTTACTCAGGATGATTATTTCTAGCTCCATCCATTTTCTTACAAACTTCATAATTTCATTTTTCTTAACAGTGTAATAATGTTGTGTAAAACTACCATTGGCTATTCATCAGCTGATGGACATTTAGGCTGGTTCAGGGAATTATGAATCCAGCAGCAATGAACATGACTGAGCAAGTGTCTTTGTAGTAGGATGTAGAGTTCTTTGGGTATATGCCCAAGAGTGGTACAGTTGGATCTTGAGGTACATCAATTCCCAGCTTCCTGAGGAACCTCCACACTGATTCCCACAGTGACTGTACACTTTGCACTCCCACCAACAATAAATAAGTGTTTGCCTTTCCCCTCATCCTCGACCACATGTGCTGTCATTTGTTTTATTGATCTTGGCCACTAAGACTGTTAAGGTATCACTTAAGCAGTTCTTTCTCTACTCTTTGTCCTTTATGCTGCCTTGTTGATTATCTGAACCATTTCCCAATATCTATATTTTCATGCCTCATCATCAACAAATCTTCTGCCTCTGATCACAAACACGGCCACCTCCTTCCTTACATTCCTCCCATCTATGTTCTTTCTTGTTACGACACCTTGATCATTTTCAGAGCTTTGCATCCATTGGATACCTCACTCTCCTGCAAACTCAGATAGCCACATTCCATTCACTCCAGCATGCCCTGGTTCACATTCCTATAATTAATTCACTTTACCAAAGGCCCAAATGCCATCCATTCTGACCTCCTACACATGCACATACTAAGCCTGTAATCTTTTCCAAAGATTATATATGATATTACATATTATATATCCAAAGATACATATTATATATATTTCCAAAGGTTATATATACTTGTCCTGATATGAGCCCAGTTATCTCCTAGGATATGCTTCAGCTTCCTAGGCTTCCCTTCACTCAGGGCATGTCCTATCTTCACTCCCTTTTCGTCTTAGTTAGGGTTACTGTGGCTGTGATGAAACACCATAACCAAAAGCAGCTTGAGGAGGAAAGGGTTTCTTTCACTCACAGTTCCATGTAACAGTTGGTCATCAAAAGCAGTGAGGGCAGGAACTCAAACACGGAAGGAACGTGGAGGCAGGAGCTGTTGCAGAGGCCATGGAGAAATGCTGTTTACTGGCTTGCTCCTCGTGGTTTGCCCTGCCTGCTTTCTTAGAGAACCCAGGACCACCAGCCCAAAGCAACACCACCCACAGTGCTAATCACTAATTAAGAAGATGCCCTGCAGCCAGATCATATGGAGGCATTTTTTCTCAAGTGAGGTTCCCTCCATTCCAGTGACTCTAGCTATGTCAATTTGACATAAAACTATCCAGCACACTTTTCTACCAACATTCATCAATTAGCAATGAATGGATACTCATATACAACAGACATTGCTATTCCTCCATTCATCAGTGGGTAGTTTAAATACAACTTTGTTTCTCATTCAATATCTGTCATATGCTGGGTACTCAATAAATGTCAATAGAGGTGATCAGAGAAGGCCTCATGAGGAAACATGGAGAAAGGACTAAGACGGCAAGTGATCTGGAACTTCAGCTAAAAATCTCAGTGACTAGAACGTCTGAGAAGAGGACGCCACAGCATGAAGAGATTTGGAAACAGTTGCTGGTGTACATTCCTGCTATCCAGAACTGACGAAAATATTCGGCAGGGTCAAACGCCTTCAGTATGTTTCACAGATCACAACAGTTACAGAGTGAGGTGCAGAAACTGTGCCATGAGGGTCAGGGTTAGGTATAACGACAAAAACAGTATAAATGATGATGACAGTGACTTACTGAGCTTGCTCTACCTGTTGGGTACTCCGTGTCTTCTATTTTTAGCTCATCCAATCTCCAAAACAACCCCATGAAAAGAAATTTGCAGGAAAATGGATGAATCTGAACAGTATAACATTTACTGAGGTGACCCAAACACAGACAGAAACCACAAGTTCTCTGTGACATGTGGATTCCAGCTGTAAAGTATAGGGGTGTGTGTGTGTGTGTGTGTGTGTGTGTGTGTGAGAGAGAGAGAGAGAGAGAGAGAGAGAGAGAGAGAGAGAGAGAGAGAGAGAGAGAGAGACTGAGACTAGAAAGGAGACTAAGGAAGGGTAAAGGTAAGATGAGTGACAAGGAAAGACAGGATTCATAAAAATACATGAGCATAAAAAATGAAAAGAAACTTCAGGGAAGGGGAGGGTACAAGGAGAGAGTAGGGTGTCAGGGGATGCAGGAGAGAAGGAAGGGGAATCTACTAGAACTTGCTTTGTTAAAAATTTCATAATGATATTTAATACCTTGCATGCTAACTAAAATGTTTCTTAAAGAGCCCTCCCCCCGACACACACACACACACACACACACACACACACACACACACACACACACACTGAACTACTAAGGCAAATAATGTTTCTTCCTCATCTCTTTCCTCTCTCACCTGTATGGACTGGGATCCCCACCTTTAGAGAGCTCTCCTTGATTTTCCTGCTGACGTCAGGTTTAGTCATATGATGTTCCCTGACCAATGGCTGGGAATACAGACTAAATCTCTGTTGCCTTGCAGAAACAATGGCCTTGGTCAGTTCAACACAACACCTAATCATAGAAGCAAGAACAAGGACTCATGCCACATCTCTGCCTTATTAATAGCATGCCCCATTTTTAGAAGGGGCTACAGGTCTACTCAGTTTGGGCTCCACTCTCTCCATCCTGGAATCAGTGTTGCCCCTTACTGTGTGATCCAGGGCCCAACAACAGTACATGAAACTCTTGGCATCTGGTTGGAATTGCAGACTCAACCCCCATTTCAGAATCTGCATTTTAGCTAAGTCTGGAAAGCACGTTCATTCCAAAGTCTATTAAGTGCTGCCTTCTACACTGCCTTAAAGCATGCTTCTGGGGTTGGCGATGGCAAAGAGTCATGAAATGGAAATGGGAAGCCCATCCTTGTCTGAGTCCAATGTGCAGCTGGGGGAGGCAACACACTCATTTCCTCACCACACATGGCTTTACAACATGGTAACATTTGCTTCAGTCACCAGCAGGTGCCTCTGATGGGGCAGCTCATACCCCATGTTGGCTTTGCAGCTCTCTTCACAACCCAGCTTCTTACCTCAGGCCTGAGCCTGTCAGTCTTCTCTAGGGACTGTTATAATGTGGAGAAGGGATCACCTGTGCACCTGTCCTCTTGCCTATACCAGGGTCCTGTCATTGGTTCTTTATCATTTGTAGGAGTAAAATGGACCTGTAGCCATAACAATAAACACCCCAAGGGGCACTGAGCTAGGAGCCCAAAGACATGGACACTTCTCTGCTCACTCCTGACACTCAGCCCAGTGATCTGGAACACCCAAGAAATAAAAGAAATGAGTGCTGGTGGTTCAAGATGGCAGAAGAAGCAGTTAGAGAGATCCCTGTGCCTCTGAGCCATGCTTTCCTCAGCGAGCATGAAGGCTTTTGACAGGCTGGTTTATGAATAAAATCATGACATGAGACTTTTCCAAAATGTCTGTTAAGAACCACTTCGAAATGAAGTCATCAAAATTACTGCAAAATGTAGACTTTAAATGCAAACAGCCGGGGGAAGGAGGGTGCTTGTTATGTAGAATTCATTATCAGTGTTTCTGAGTGCAGCCACTAGAAGCATTTGAATGGGATTGCTTGTATGCAATTGCTTGGAACATGAACAGAGAAAGAGCTGAATGTGGAAATTCCAGAATCCCAAGGCTTACTCAGGTTTGAGTTTTCTCCTGTCTTGTCAGAAAGAAATCTTGTATGTACATTTTTTTTCCTCTAAAGTCCTCAAATTTTAATATAACAGCCCATCTGATTTTATTTGTCTAATTGGGTAAGTTATTAACTATTGGTGCATCACTAAAGTGTGGGGGTGGGAGACCATATATGAAGTATTTGATCAATACCATTTGGGGAAAATCAATCATGAGATGCAAGTTACTTTTCTTAGAAATCTAACTGATATTGTAGGAGTGTATATAGGTAAACATAAGACTGTCTATAAAAGTTGTTTAGAGCTGGGTGGTGGTGGTGCACGCCTTTAGCCCCAGCACTTGGGAGGCAGAGGCAGGCGGATCTCTGTGAGTTCGAGGCCAGCCTGATCTACAGAGTGAATATCCAGGACAAGCATCAAAACTACACAGAGAAACCCTGTCTCAAAAAACAAACAAACAAAAAGTTGTTTAGACTCATCTTAGATCTGCAGATCTATGTAAGGATGAGGTTACCCAATAAACTACCAAACAGGAGGATATATAGGGAAAACTCTGTTAAGTATAAAACTTCTTAAAATGGAATAATTTAAGTGGTGGGTAGAGGATTAGAAGTAGCCCTACCCACCACAGAGAAGAATACGGATATTTCATATCAATGAGAAGGCGCTTTGGATCTGGTGGCATGCCACCAATATGGGAGAAATGAATCTTCAAAGAATGGAGAATAAAAAATGGCCAAAGGAACATCCCCAAATGAAAAGCCAGACAGTTCAGATTATGTAAATTTAATGAAATTCACATATCAAAAACTCACATCCACATCCAAAGGCAGATGAGAGCTGTCAAAGTTTGAACACATCTGTTCAAGAAAATAACTAATATACAAAAAGGGTGAGGAAGAAGGGAAAGAGAAGAAAAAGGAGGGAGAAAGGAGAGAGAAGGGGAAGGGAGAAGAAGGGGAGGAGGAAAAGAAAGGTGGAAGAGGAGACAGGGGAAGAAGAACAGAAGGAGGAGGAAGAGAAGGGGAGGAGCAAGAGATCCATCAGAAGGTGAAGGTCTTCTTCTGCTATACAGGGATTTGGGGGCAGCCTGGGCTAGAACCCCTGTCTGGGAATAAAAACAATCAGAAGGGAAAGAGAAATTAAGAAATACCAATTTTAAATATCTCACAAAAGAAAAATATCAGTGTTTTCAGAGTCTAATATCTTAAAATCTGCAAGTATTTTCTATTTCTTTCTTTTCTTCTCTCTCTCTCTCTCTCTCTCTCTCTCTCTCTCTCTCTCTCTCTCTCTCTCTCTGGCTTGTATATTTCAAATAGTTTATAACCTTCAAATATTCAGAATACACTGGGTTTTTTATTCAGAAAAAAGTCCCAAAACAGATTTAATACTAAATTAACAGCTTAAACTTAAGAGTTTACATGAATTTGGGGAAACTCCATTCCCAATCCTATAAAAATACAGGATAAGCCTTTGAGATATTTTATGTTCAAGAACATGACTGTTTGGTCATACATCGACAGATATTCTTGCTCAGCAACCATACTTGGAGGCAAAAGACAATAAGACACATCTGTAAGGAAAAATGTTGGATTAAAACAAAAAATTCATTTGCCTTATTTCAGAACCTATGTTCTGTGGTTCTCTTGAGTTCTAGGGTAATCAAGTTAAAAGTCCAGATTTCTGGGTCTTTAGATTGTGTCATTTCTCATTAGTTTTGAGTCTGTAACTGTCAATCAGCAGAAATGAGAGCTAATACACAATCAAGTTTATTCCTTTCATTACGTCTCTGTGAAGGGTGATAAAAACAGAAATTCATCCAGATAACTGACCAAAGAAATGCAAGAAAAAACCTTAAAGTAAATTATATTGCAGCATCAGTTTCCCTTTAAGGCTCTAACAAATTTAATGCTTGAAACAACCCATGTTCATTCTCTCCCATTTCTGGAGGTCAGACATCTACAGTCAGTTTCATGGCGCTGAATGCAGAGGGAAGCAAGCAGGACTCCAACCAGGGTCTAGGCAAAAACCCATGACCATGCCTTTTCCTGCTTCTAAGGGTTTTCTGTATTCCTTCGTTTGTGATCCATTCCTTACAGCATCTGAATTGTTTTTCTACCATTACATTCCCTGCTGTCCTGGAGTCTGGACTTCCTCTTCTAAGGATCCTCATGATTGAGCATGTCTAGCGTAATGAATAACCTAGAACAATGTTGCTGTCTTAAGAACCTGGACGTATCACATGTTGTAGGCTCCCCATTTCCACTCCTGATGAGGTTAGAACATGGTGGCATCATCCTGTTGACCGCACCCAACAGCCAGACAGTGAGGCCCAGGTGACAGGGGTCTTGTTGGAGCAACAGCTTGGTTGGGAGAATTTTTTTATTATTATTATTATTGCTGGTATTTTAGATTGACATGAAATCACTATTTCTTTGGGAGAGCTACATTAAAGGTAAGCTAATTCAATTTCTAGAAAAAAGAATTCTCATTTTTAAGCCTCTCTCCCTCCTTCCCCAGCCTTCCAAAGGTGCTGCAAAGCTGACAACTCACCCTTTTGAAGAGCAGTTACAGAACATCTGCCATACGGTGGATGCAGATGTGATCGCTCACTTTTGCTGTACAAACCAGAATGATGGTTCTGCATCTTACCTGCTCTCATCTCCAAAAAGGGAGCAACAGGATTAGGATTGCTCTCTGCCACGTGAGTACACTAGACCTTAGGAAACCCCCAGGAAGGGTGATGAAGGCAGTCAGCGGAAGTGATTCAGCTCTGTTATTGAATATACAACGCCTGATCACATAGGAAAGGCCCATGGCACAGGGGTCTGATTACTCGTGAGATGCTGTGTTTTCCCACAATACTCATGGTATTGTCTGCTCTCCACACCAATCCTCCCATCCTGTTCTCTCCTCTAGGCTCACTGTCTGTAAAGATGGGCATGTTTGTGTTAAGCCTCAGAGTGTTTTGTGAGGTTAAAAAATCACTAAAGATACTGCTATAGAATCGCACAGATGATAGAGCACACAGAAACCGCCTATGTTAATCAGGTCACTGTTGCTGTGACAGAATGCTTGAAGCAGTTTAAAGGAAAACATGACCTAGTTTGGCTCATAGCTTCAGCCCATCATAGCAGAAAGAGTATGGACTCACAGAGCCATCGACTCTTGGCAGCCAAGTAGCCCATCAAAGACAAGACACACTCCACTGCCCTACTTCCTCCAACCAGGCACACCTTCACAGTTCCAATGACCTCTTATTAGTCCACCTGAGGTTTGACTCCATCAGCAGATTTAACTGTCCATTAGAGACAAGGCTTTGTGGTCTAATCACTTCTGGAAATGGCTGTGGATGTTCTACCAATCTCCTAAGTATCTCTCAATCTAATCAAGCTGAAAATCAAGACTGACCATCACAGGTCCACCCTTTGCCAACGTGAAACCACAGCACACCTGTCTTTTCCTCTTCTTTTTAAGCCATGTATAATTTCAAACAAATATAATAATAAAGCAATAATCAATCCTACCTGATACAACTATCCTGCATACATCCAGAAATACACTTTCCCTTCCCAAAAGGTTAACATTTCAGGACTGCTCAGGGGGTTGGATTCTTCCACAGCATAAGCCCACTGCTACTCTATGCCTTGTGGAATGTGACCTCCTGGGATACTGAAGCTTCATCCTGGGCCCGGCCTCCTCCTCCTCCTCTCAGAGATGAATTCTGCACCCTCTCCAGTGTCACACCACTTCTACCACCATCATACCACCTGCTGTTGTTGCCATGGCGTCCCTCTACAAGGCAACCATACCCATGGGTTGGTAAAGGGTGCAGACATGAACCACTCCAGAGACGGTTTCAGGCAACAGTATCTGCTTTCTTGCATTCTTGCACATAAGCAACCACTTATATAGTGGAAACCTATGGACTGCAGTTGCTACATTTCCTCAGCTTGGACAGTGAGCACTCACACCATCAGGGTCTCTATGCAGAAGCAGCACATTAAAGGAGGTGGAGAATGTATGCTCATCTGCAGGCCAGCTACCCACTACTCACACTACTTCAGAATTCAGTGTTGCCACTTTGGGAGCATGGAGTCCCATGCTTCTTACTTAGAAGTGCAGTGTGTCAAGTAGGCTGGCCGCCAGGTCATGCCTACATTTTCTCCTACAACCAACTTTGAAAATGTTAGTTTGACTATTCTTGAATAAGCCTTGATCCTGTTGCTTCTTCAGATAAAACCATGCCCCACCCTCTGAGTCAGGCCACATCTACAAGCTCTGATTTCCTAGAATGTTAGGGTGCCTCACATAACTCAGCCACATTTCAAAGAGGAAGAATAATAAGCAGGTGCCAAAGTTATTCCCAGATTTAAAATACCATGTGACTTCATTCTCACTAAAATGCCTACAAAAATAAGATCATCAATATAATACTGACAAAGATATGAAGAAACCAGGGCCTCAAATCCTGATGGTGGCATGTAAAGTGGAGCACTCATTCTGGAAATACTTTCACCATTTCTTTAAAAGCTACACAATAGTTCATCATTCAACCCAGCAAGCATCTCACCTCATATGTTCCTACCTAAGAGAAATGAAGGGGTATGTGTAGATTAAACCTTACATATGAATTTTCATAGCAAAATTATACATAGCAGTCAAGATTATAAACAATCCAAATGTCAGTCAACTACCTAATGAATAACCAGAATGTCACACATCACATGATGGAATTCTATTTGATAAGTAAAAGGAAGTTAGCACAGATGATTTCTGCACAGTAAGCCTTAAGGATACTGTGCTAGTGAGAGAAGACAGGGACAGCAGAATCCACATACATGAATCCATTTCTATGACATTTACAGAAAGACCTGATCAATACATCAGAAAGGAGAAGAGAAGGCTGAGTGCTGGGATCAGGGATGGGGAGAGACTGAAAATGTACACTAGGTATTTGGGGTGACTCTAGGACTAGGTCTCACTGACAGACTTGCAACACTGTAAACCAGCTAAGAATTAGTGAATTACACACATACACATGCATATACACACAGTATAAATCAAATGAAGAATTGGTGAACTGCTTGACTTAAACAAGTGAATGACATTCTGTGAAAAGCATACCTCGGTGGAGATGATAAAATTACAAAAACAAAACTAAGTAACGAATAAGTGTCTGATAAACTGAGGCTTCTAATTGCCCAGTGCTGACCTTTCCTGCTTCACACTATAGGCTTTCAGTGTGTTACCTGTGTCCCCTCCCAGACTTTGTCAACTGACATAGTCTTTCTTGTTACAATCATAGCAAAGTCTTTGCCTATGGTGATCATTCAATGATAATTTATTGAATTGAACTCTGATGGTGAGGGGAAAATGGACGTTATATTCAGGACATCAAATTATCCTTGCAAGGGATTCATAAATACACCATCTTGGCAAAGAGCAGTGGTGCAGGCTGGAGAGAGGCAGATTGTTCAGCTAAGTTCATATCGTGTGAGTCTTTGAGGGGAAAACCCATCAGCATGATGTGTAGTATTGCTGGCTGACTTTGGGCCAGAGGACTGTCACTGGAAAAGAACAGTGGGTTAGGCACTCTGCAATGGCAGAGGCTGCAGGTTCCCCTGAATTTCTGACAGCCCACATGGGTGCTCTTGTGACAGAGAAGGCAGAGAAGGGGCTTTGCATTTTAACCCATCTCTTCTTTGGGCATCATTAGCCAACACAGCCCCCATGCTGTGAGAAACTTGCCCTTGATCTATCAGAAGTTCCTAAGCACCTAGTATGTTCCACCCTCCAACTGTGCATGGAATGCACAGTGTTGCTGTAGAATAATCCTCTTGTACACTGTAAAGATTTTTCACTCAAATTTGGTTTAATAAAATGCTGATTGGCCAGTAGCCAGATAGAAAGCATAGGCAAGGCAACCAAACTAAGGATGATGGGAAAGAGAAAGAGAAGGGTGGTATCAGTATCAACAGCCAGATGCAGAAGGAGCAGGAGATTAACATGCCATGCTAATAAAGGTACCACCATGTGACAAAACATACATAGAAATATGGGTTAACTTAAAATGTAAGAGCTAGTTAGTAATAAGCCTGAGCTATTGGCTGAGCATTTATAATTTATATTCAGCCTCTGATTTGGTTATTTGGTACCAGTTGGTCAAGACATGGAAATGTCCATTTAGACAGTGTATTCATCTACAGGGAGAAGAGTCAGGGAAACCTCGGTACCTGAGTTGCTTTTTCTTAGAGGTTCATTGAAAACAAAGGCATGACATACCCAAAAAATGCATTCACAGGATGTGTCCCTTAGCATGAGTGACCCTGAATCTATTGAATAGTTTGGTGAACCACAATGTCAGAGGTTTGGGTAGACTTTTGCACCAGGCATATCTGAATTTAGATAGCATTAGTAATCAGTTGTCCCTATCCTGGAAATCAATCTCTCAATCTCTCTCAATCTCTCTCTCTCTCTCTCTCTCTCTCTCTCTCTCTCTCTCTCTCTCTCTCTCTCTCTCTCTCTCTCCCCACTAGGACCATCTGGCCTAGCCTCTAACCTTATAGTCCACCTCAACTCAGCATCCACAAAGTGTTTGGCTTTCATGTCTTCAGCTCAACACCTTATATGAGAGATGCTTGCACTGGCCTCTGATCCCTGACCACAGGCCCTCTATCATAGCAATCACAGTCACACCAGGGCACTGTGACAAACTCTTCCCTTCCAGTGATATATTTGGATATTTGTGAATAAGTATCACCCCATCCTTCATGGTATTCTCCTTCTCTGTTACAGAGTCAGGACTGCCCTCTTTGGAACTGATATTGAGAGTTCTGAGTAGACATGACATATGACTAGACATATGCCAGGTCTGCAGCTAGAAAGAAAGATGGCAACAGTGAGTTGTGCAGGTTCCATTTCATCCTGGCCATTGGTGAGAAGACTGGGGAGACCCTGGAGATGGCCTTTAAGGAATTCTAACATTTTAAAACCCAGCTGGGATGATCCTTTTGCAAGAGGGTGCTGCTGAATGACTGAAGATGAAGGTTCATTGGCTCAGAGGATTGTCACCCACAGCAGATAGTTGAATTTGAACCCATGTCTCTGAGGTCTAAAGACTGTGGTTGAACTAGAGAATTTGTGTAACTCAAACTGCAGCCATTAGAGACACAGAGATCTCTAATGGCAGATCCAATCAGGGAATTTTTTAGTCCCTGGAAAATGTTCAGCACTCACAGGCACCACTGAAACTCACTGCTGCAGCCAAGTGGCCACTAATGTCTGAGAAGAAGCAGAGAGCAGAGGCATGAACAGAAAAAGCACACAGCCATGAGAAATGCAACTGGAGCATGCAAAAGAGCAGCTGCATGTGTGCCAGCCAGCAAGGGGAAGACTAATCCACCTGATTCCCTCCCCCCACCCAACACAGTACCACACTGTTTCCCCAGCTGGTGATACTTCCCAGGGCTCTTTTTGTAAGACTTTCAAAGCATTTTTCCAACATTTAGCCTGAGGCTAAAATTCTCACAGGATTACTTACTGTGTTGTCATCAAAATGATAAGAACAATTCATGAAGAAGCCCAAAGTCTTAGCATAGGAGAGAAAAGCCCAAACTGGGTAGTGTTGAAATCTCCCCAGAAAAGAAATGACATGAGAAAAGAAATATTGCTTTCTCTCTTTTAGATGTAAGAGTGTTTTTCAAAGTTCATGCGAAGACATGGACTGGTGTGAGTGAGAAAGGTCTACCTTTCTGGTCCATGTGAAGTCTGAATAGCAACACCGAATGTTAAATGAGTGGTTGATATGAAAAGACTTTACTGAATGCTAATGAAGGCAAGACAGAGAGAAGGGATATAACAGAACAGTAAACTGAGCTGATTATGAGTGCATGTGACAGGTGTGGATCACACCCTACACGAGGAGGAATCAAAACACCTGGACTACCCATCATCACCAAGATGCCTTCTGTCATGGGAAGGAGATCAGAGAATGCAATGACAGGAACCCCACACTGATTGACCTCCAACTTAATGAAGAAAAACATTGGAAAGAGCAACTGGTTGCATATTCATGTTGCTAAAAAAGTGACATAAGAAGCAATTGCAGTATTGCTTGAAAGTGGGGGTTCAAATATAAATAAAAATGCACAGTTGACAAGGGCCACAGGTAGAATTTTCTAGACTTTTTTGATCTACATCAGAAGGCTAGTACTCAAAAGCTACAGTGCTAAAGGGCAGGGCAGCTGGGAATGTAGACGCTCTTCCCTGCCAAATCTCACCTTTAGGATGCCACCATTTTATTTCTTTTTGGCTTTGCAAGTGCTCCAACCTCAGTGAATGTAGAACACAAGGGGCCAGTCCTCCGGTGATTATTTCAGAATGAAAGCTAATGGACAGATCACCATAGGCAAGGCTATCTTCTCCCAACATCAAGTTCATCCATTTCACCAGAAGGCCCATTCTTCTTGTAGCTACAACCTGGGCAGACATAGATAGGGCTTCCAAGGCAGGCTGCTTGGAAGATACAGAGCCTGCCCCATGTGCAGGAACAAAGGTGGGTAAATCACCCTGGGTAAATCTAGCAGGAAACTAGAAGACAGGAAACTGTCTATTCTACCAGGAAACTAGAAGACAAGTGCATCAATACATGCCTAGGATCTCCTGAAACAGCTATGATTAGGCCTGCTTTCCAAAAAAAGGTCTTGAAAAAGTAGTAGTAACGGCATGACAGCACCTGTGATTTCCCTTTTCTCAGGGTATTTTCACTGTTTTATGATCATTGTACTTCTTCATAATCACTTCATGAGGCAGAGACAATGGGGACTTGAGTTGGTAACATCCCAATGTTGATTTGGGTTTGCTTCTGTGACCCTGGGCAATCCTTTGACCTTCTGTGATGCAGAGTGGCTTTCTGTGACAATCAGAACTAAGAATCAGATATCTTAGCATGAGGTCTTGGAGCTGAAGTTTTCCTGTGTCCCACCTGGTCCTGCAGCCGCTTGAACCCAATTAAACACACAGAGGCTTATATTACTTACAAAGTATGGTCTATGGCAGGCCTCTTGCTAGCTAGCTCTTATATCTTAAATTAACACATTTCTATAAACCTATACTTTGCCACATGGCTGGTGGCTTATCAGTACCTTTACATCTTGCTTCTCCTGACGGCGGCTAGCAGCATCTCCTTGCCTCTCCTTTCTCTTCCTCTCTATCTGTTTGGATTTCCTGCCTGCCTCTAAGCTGCCTTGCCATAGGCCAAATGGCTTTATTTATATCAGATTTATTATGTCAGAGCAACACATATTCAACACATACAGGAAGACATCTCAAAGCAGAGTCTAGCATTTAGAAAGAGTTTGGTCGATCAGAACCACCTGTGATCCATTACCAGAGTAAGGCAGGATGGCCAGGGTCTCCTAAGACCCCAAAGTCAAAAACATGAACAGAATAGTGCTATTCTGTAACTCTCTTCAGTCTGCCATGGAAACAACATCAGAACACACAGAAATAAAAGTTGGACTTAAGGGGAGGGTCTATGTTTAATATGACTTTTTAAAATAATGGAAATCACTGTGCTTTTGGAAGGCAGTGTGGTGTAAAGGTTGGACAGGGGTTCAAAGGAAAGTCAGTGATCTATCCTGCATCATTCTGAGTCTTGTAATGAAGAATTGGAGACTTCAAGGGGCAGAAAGTCCTCTCTGTCCCCAAATAAGAAAAGGGAGGAAGGGGAGCTGATGATATCCATGACAGAGGAGAGGACAGAGCTATTCACATCCTCTTCGGAGACCATCTCTTCCCAGGAAACCTAATCCTCACCCACTATTACTGATCACTGCAGAGATATCTTTAGAACAAACCTGTTTTCTTTCTCATTTCAAGAGTTCTGGTGTTCATGCTTTGAATGTGCAACTAATATTCCTGAGCATGTGACCACTATGCTTTTCCTAGGATATAACCAGATTCCACAGAGAAGAAGAAGATTAAAAACAGAATTCTACAGGCAGCTTGGAGCCTGCTCCATTTTGACTTTCTATCTGATGCAGGTGATATTTGGATCCTTTTTTTAAAAAGGAAACCACTCTCTTCACCTCCTCAATGGGTTAAAGATTGAAATCTGGGACAGCCAAATAATGGGTTATCCTTACTTAAAGACATTGAGTAAATTAGATCTTAAGAAAAAAAAATGGTACTAACAATTAGGAATGCATACTTCCTGTTTCTAAGCAATTTCAGGTTTAATTAGGATTCTCTAAGCCCCATTTGTCTTAACAATTTGACAGCTCTGGCTTCCCCTTCTACACCCACACTTCTCCTTATTCATGCTCCTTCCCGTTTGTAGTATTTTATTCCACACAAACGCCAGGAGGGAAGCCAGCAGCCAGCGTGAGTGCAGATTGCATCGCTCCTTTCTTCCCTGGAACGCGCCACTTTCAAAGCACCTATGATAAAAGGTTATTTCCCCCTGACTGACAATGATCTCTAAGCTAATTATTAAAGTGTCTTACTAAAATGTATGTGTTTGGGAGGCTTCCAAGGGAGGCAGCCGCGAAGCTCCTTGGAGGAAGAATATGACATCACAGGGGTAATGCGCGGGAGAGCACCCGTTTGTCCATTTAAATTAGTTTCATCATCCATAACAAGTGTTTAAAAGGCAGAAGAGCAAGAACTATGCATAATGCACTGTGCGTAATGCATAACGCACTGTGTCACGGTGCATAGTAATCAGCCCAGCTTGCTCCCGCCACCCAGCCTCCCAAGACTTCTAAATCTCTTCCAGTAAGCATTTTGTGAGAAAGGCTTTGATAAAAAATGCCATTTAGGGACTTTCAAATTTACAGCCAGGCAATTTGTCATCATTTAGAGGAGCGAGAAGACGGAAAACGGAATATCACACTCTCATTTCACAAACCTCCCAGGGGCAAAAGCTCCTGGCTTCATTGTGGAAGAGCACTTGCCTTCCTTAAGGGACTTCATGTGGGCCTGCCCTGCCCATTGGTGAGTATTCTTTTAAAAATAAAACAAACTCTTTAATCACACACATACAACACACACAAATACACATATATAAATTCAACCTGCTGATTATTGAGTGTGTGTGTGTGTGTGTGTGTGTGTGTGTGTGTGTGTGTGTGTGTGTGTGTGTGTTTAGGCCTGACTACTTGAGAATGGATAACCTATCTGGGGGCTTGTCCCAGGAAAAGGTAGATTCCTCCTCTCTCAGCAGTCATTGATACCTCCAACTCTTGTTCTTGGGGGGAGCTTGTGAGATTTCCTCTATCCACATGGTCATGTCACCTGGTGTCATTATGTAGGAATTTGAGAGAAAATGGGCAGCACACAGGAAAGGTTGAAGGGGAAGAGGGTAGGGTAGAAATGATGTAAATATAGCACTCATTTCGACATTCTCAAAAAGAACAACATAAGTTTTAAACAAAATAAATAATTAGACAAACATTTAAATGAATGTTTAAGACATTTATCTACTAACATTTAAGCCTCCTCACAACCACTTGCTTAGAATAGGTGGTTGTCCAAAGACTTAGAAATAAACTCCCAACATCATCCACTCCTCTTCTACCAACTCTCAACAGAGGCCAGGGTGAAGACAGAAGAACATTAAAATATCTGTCACTCAAAAACAATATTATCTAGAATATGTAATAAAATTTAAGATAGTACTAACTGTCCATAAAATATAAGTGAACTCAGAATGAGATGGAAGGTTCTTCAGAATGATACTTGGTTCACTTTACTTTGAACATGTCTTTATTTTATAAGAAAGATTTTCATAGGTTGAAAATAAGATTTAGTAAATCATTATCCATGGAAGCAGAAAGAGAGTTGATGTGATTCCTGGTAAGCCATGCCTGGAGCAGATTTCCAACCACTCAGGGCTTGAACTGAGAAATAGTCTAAAGTTGCTAGCTCCCAGACCATGGCCCCAAGCTAATTGTGCAGAAAAAGTCTAACAGATGACAGAAAGCTTAGCATTCAAAGGCTGGCTAGAATGGGTTAACACGAGTGATTTAATTATTGAATGATTAATGAAGTCTAAAAGGCAAATTCAAGTGACCAGAAAAATTGTCTTTCAGCTAATTTAACATTTTGCCATAATTGAACACAGATCGCCTCAAACCACAGCTGTGGTTTGCACCCAGAGAGGAACACTTAGCAACCATGTGAATCCTTTCCAGATGACAGGGCAGGCTGCATCATCAGATCATCCTCTGGACTTTCACCTTAGAAGGCACACAGTCCTGGGAGGAGGTGGGAAGAGCAAGGGTCACATGAACAGCTGTGTGTGTTTCCAGAAGCATCAGTCAGTGCCCACTCTGCTGGGGATTAAGGAATATACAGCTAATGCCATCAAATTACTAATTCCTGAAAACTTCTAAAAAGAACCTATCCAACCTGGGTAAGGACACTATGGCCTACACTGTTGGGTTGTACCATGCAATATACCATGCATATATTGATGTGCATTGATTTATACAGTGTGTGTGTGTGTGTGTTTGTGTGTGCCTGCCTGTGCACGTTTGCTTGTGTGTATGTGTATATGACTGTGTGTGTGTGTATGTGTGTGTTCTTGTGCATTGCATCTGTATGTGGAGAGGTGTATGTGCATGCATGTATACCAAAGTCAGAGGACAACCTTGAGTGCTGTTTCAGAGGCACTGTCCAACTTTCTGTCTGAGAGAGGGTCTCTCACTGGCCTGGAGCTCACTGATAACAGCCACCAAGTGTTTAGAATCCACTGTTTTCCATCACCTTGGCACTAGAATTATAAGTTTACACCATGTCCAGCGTGTGTTTTAACTGAGTTCTGGGGACTGAACTCAGGTCCTCATACTTGCAAGGCTAAGGTTTTACTGACTGAGCTGTCACCTAATTGAGCACAGCCACAAACCACAGCTGAGCTGAGCTGAGCTGAGCTGAGCTGAGCTGAGCTGTACCAGGGAGGTTTCCAATTCCTTGCAAGAGCCCACCAATCACATGCTTGGCATGGTAAAATTATTAGTAGGGAGATGGTCAGCCTGGCTTGGGTTCTAGCTCTGCCCAAACCATCCTGGGTTTTGTTGTTGCTGTCCTTGTTTCGTTTTGAGACAAGAGTCTTGCTATACAGCCCTAGCTGTCCTGGAACGCTCTGTGTAGTCCAGGTTGAGCTTGAACTCGCAGAGATTACCCTGTTTCTGCTTCCCACAGGCTGGGAATAAAGATGATAGCTAGTGCTACCATGCCTGCCATACTGTCTTCTTAAAGCAGTCAATTCTTATCTTTTATCTTCACCTCCCTCTTGTCCCCAAACAAGAGTTTACAGGTGACTCCTCCATCTCCACTGGCCATGGTTCTAGGACACACAGGTCTTAACCCTCAAAGAGAGCTTTGCCACCACTGAGAGATGGGGTGAGGTGGGAAGGTGACTCTGTGGACAAAGATGATTATGTGTTATGATAGTAAAAACCTTGCTCACGTGAACAGCAACCTAAAAGGCCCAAGCCGTAAAGGTAAGTCAAGGAAAAATGCAAGCACCACCTACAGCTGAACCCCACAACCATGAGAAAAGACAAGGAAGTAGCAAAGCAGATGCAGGGCTCCCTGTGGCCCTGAGCTAAGCACACTAGGACCGGGTCAATTTAGACATCCTTGGCAACGAGGAGTTAGTTTCCTTGGGAAGCCATTACTTCTCTGTAGCACATTCAGAGGCATGTTACCAAGCCTTTAGTTTAGCCAACTGCCTCAAAATGTCATCAGTAATCTTGGAGTAACCTGTTCCAAAGAGGTACATATGTTCACCCCTATTTTCCAAGTTACTTTCACTGTTTCAACATGGTCAAATTCTTTGACCTTTCACCTTGTATAGTTTGGTCATCTTCATTTTCACTCTGTGTGTATGCGTGTGCGCACATGCATGCAAATGGAATCAGAAGACAACCTTCCACATTTTTTTTAAAGATAGGGATCTCTCCTTCTTTTTTTTAATCACTAAAAACTCACTCCCACTTCCCCTAGCTTTCATAGCACTGGGAAGTGCCGTGCAAACTGCCAAAGGAGAAAAACAATCCGTTGTCCTGCCCAGCTGTAAACATATCCACCACAACAATGACTGGCCTGGCAAGAAATCACCACTGGTGTAATGGTGTGACCTTTATCTTGGGGTAACCAGTAGCTGCCTAACTTAAGATCTGCTCAACTGGAAAGAGTTCGTGCCTGGTGTTACCTCTGGCTGGAATTATCATGAACCCTAGAAAAGAACCTACTACTGCTATTTTCTTTAACCAACATAATTCTAACTATATTCTAAATACCTATCCTTTATACCTACAGGAACTGTAGCTCTTATCCTTCATCAAGAAGCTTCTTTTTGTAGCAGATGGAGACCATTACAGAACACCACAAGTGGTCAAAATGCAGAGAACAGACCCTGGGTTCCCAGTTCCAACTGATACCACAGCAATGCAATCCCTACTCCTAAGGCTTACAGAAGATCTAGGAAGAGGGATGGAAAATTGTAACAGCCAGAGTACCAGGGCAGTTAGGTAGTGTCTAGACACGACAAGGGAAGTTGTACCAGGAAGTCTCGACAGTGTGGTTCTCCTATACCAGACCTGCATAATAACACCAGCTGACATGGCAGCCAGCGTGATGCGGGAAATCTCTTAAGGCTCCACCCCTGTATAGAGAGCTACAGGCAATCAATGGCTGCTGAAAGAAAGAGAATGAGTTTTCTCCAGGGACAAGCTCCCTGATAGTTTAACCAATCCCAAGTGGTCAATGCTAACCACATGTACATATGAGCAACATTAAATGACTCAGTAAAGTGTGTGTGTGTGTGTGTGTGTGTGTGTGTGTGTGTGTGTGTGTGTGTATGGTGTAAAACAGTGATAATTAAAGAAGTGGTAATAAATTTTAGAGGAAGGGGAACACAGGAGTGGTTGGAAGGAGGAGAAAGAGGGGTTGGAATGACATACAGTGCTCACATATGCAGCTCTATTTTTTTATTTTAAAATGATGTTGTAATGGGAACCAGCTCAATGTGCTATGGAAATACCCAGAAGTCCACGGCAGATGAAAGTGGGGAGCCAGGCATGGCCAATCCATACTGAATGCCTGCTTCCATCCTCTGGTGACACCATGGACAGAGGCTTTGCAGGCTGGGATGGGAAGATCTTGCTTCCTTACCAGTGGGAAGCTTCAAGCAGAGGAAGAAAAAGACCCACCACCCGTTCTAGGGATCTCTCTCTGGGCCATGGTGAAAACACGCCTGAGGGAAGCATGAAAGCTCTGTGGCAGGTTATGGCCAGAGGGTGGCAGGGAGGGAGGCGAAAGCAAGGACTTGGGCAGGCTCTGGGAACAGTCACTCGGATGCGCTGGCAGTTTAAATACAAGATGTCAACAACATGTACAGATGGAACTGGAGGGCGTCATGGGAAGTGATAACAGCCAGAGTCACAAAGGCAGGTGAATCAATCACTGCTCCGTTCTGGGGATGGAACGGCATGGCAGAAGCAGCTTAGAGGAGAAGGGAGATTGTTGTAGTCTACAGTTTCAGAGGGAAGACAGTGCATAGCAGTGGGGAAGGCATAGCAGCAGGACCATGAGGCTGGCCTGGCACTTAGGAAGCAGAGGGAGCACATTTCATCCATATACATGAAGTAAAGAGAAGAGGAGGAGGAGGAGGAGAGAAAGAGAGATAACAGGAAGTGAGGGCAAGATACAAACCCTCAAAGCCCACCCCCAATGACATACTTCCTCCAGCAAGGTTCCACCTCCTAGAGGTCCCATAGCCTTCCCAAACAACATCACCAACCAAGGATCAGGTGTGCACACACATGAGTCTATAAGGGACATGTTTAATCCAAACCATGACATCGCATATAGGATGCTTCCATTCATATGTGGAATCTAGAGGAGAGAGGGTCATGAATGTAAAAGGATTATTAAGGAGAATGGAGGGGAAGAAAGAAAAGAAAGGAGGACAGTAGTGAATGTGATCTAAGTACCTTATACACAAACACAGAGATGTCATCATCAAAAGATGTCACTTTGCATGACTGACATATGCTAATGAAGATAAAACATGTGAAGAGCAAGGGGGATGGGAGCATGGCCCAGAGTTTCTGTGTTGTACAAGTGAAGAGCCATGCAGATTTTGATGCCAAGACCATGAGGTAGGAGCAGGGGGAGGGAAAAATCCAGACTCTTGTTTTTGACAAGAGGAAGTGTGAGATATCTAGAAGGTTCCTAGGGGAGGCATTGAGTCAGCAGCTAGATTTGAGGGTTTGCATCAAATGTCAGTGCAGTGGGGAAGATGTGGACATACATTTGATCATGGCAGTCATCTCAGGAACAGACATTTATTCATTCACTCATTCATTCATTCATTCATTCATCCGATGTTTGCACCTAAGTGGAATGCTGTAGGAAGAGAAGGAAGGGAACTAAGCCCAGGGGCATCACATTTAGAGTCTCACAGAGAATAAGCTGCCAAGGAGACCAAAGAGAGTTCACAGAGCATGGCACCCAGGACCCACGAGGCTTCCCAATGAGCCACTCAGGGAGATCACAGTGAAGACTAGAACAGCAAGGTCACTCGGATGTTGACAAGAACAATTCCAATAAAGTGGTAGAGATGGTTAAGCACATAGCCAAGACTGAAAGGCAAAGGCAGAAAATGAGTCATGTTGGCCTCAAAATGCATGCCAATGTCTTGTCTGTAACAAGAGAAACAGAGACATGGGGATGTAGCTGTGGCAGTGATGTACAAGGGTGTGATATGCAGGCTTGGTCCAAATGACTTTATTTTTGACACACACACAGCAACAGAGTGTAGAGCAGGAATACACATCCATCTGTCACAGAGGGAGACTTTGCTAGGGATTCTCACCAGTGTAAGCTTAAGGGGCACAAGCTTGTACACCCATTTTTCATATGTCAGTTATAAAAAGCATCAGAGAAATAAATGAGCAAAATGTGTTAATGGGAGTGGGGCCTTTATTTGTTGTTTCAGGTAGAGAGACACCAGCATGTTAGAGTGTTGGCCCAGAGAAGGAGGTCAAGGCCTCTGAGGTCATGCACTAAAGTTCTTGGGGGATGGTAGATGAAGGATGTAGACTATGGTTGTCAGTCTGAGCTTTGATAGGGGCAACGCTGGGATCTATACCCTCACTAGAGCTAGGTAGTGTAGGGGGGGGTACTTCAGCATGGGGCCTGTATTTACAGTTCAATATTAAGTGTTATCTTGAAATAATTAAAAACAAGAAGGACCTCAAATGACTTACTGACTCATCCTCTTGTTCCTCTGCTTCCATAGGTAAGGTTCCCCGTCCACACTGTCCCCTTACAATTAGGCCAAGAATATGGCTTTAGCCCTGAACAGAGGCTTCAGCTCCTTGTTATTGTGAGGAGTTTGTCCAGTCCAACAAACCAATCACATCTCCCCAAGGCAACCAGGTAGCCTCATCTGTAACAAGTACAAAGACTGCTTCTCCTGGTCTCTGGTTGTTACACTGATCCTGTATAAAGTCTCATGTGACACTGTGTGGTATGACTGAAGTGTTCTCACCCAGGATGAAAGGTCATGAGGGTAAACTACTGTTGCACATTTCATCTGGCTTGTGTTGTGTCCAGTGTCCACCCATCCATGCAGCAAGTCCCTCCTTCTCCTGTGGGTTTAAAGGCAGACAACAGAGCAGGTATGGGTGCTCACAAGTTAAAAACTGAGAGGGGCACCTGTGCACATGGGCAGTGCCATGGTCTTCTGGTTCTTCTAATGTCTCGGTCAATGAAGGACATCATTGGCTGAGAATCTGGAGTGGGAAAGGTACTCTGAGGTCTAGGGAGGAAGGAGAAGGTCTGGAGGGGTCAAGAGGTGGTCTGAGGAGGAGAGGGACGTAAGGAAGGAGGAAGAGGTGTAAGGAAGGAGGACAGGGACAAATGGGTAGAATAAGGTCTGAGGAGGTGAGAGGAGGTCTGGAGAGGTAAACAGAGTTGTAAAGCCAGTTGTCTTTTCACAAAATGGGTCCAGCAATGTGGAACTGAGGGCATAATGAAGGCCCACTCAGCTCTGTGATCCTTCTTAGTGGCCTGGGGGACCTGGGCAGTGGGCAGCGTTTATCCAGTGGAGGCTGGCTGCTCTGAAAAGTGCCAGACAGGCTGGCCTGGTTGGTTAGTGGGTCTTAGACTTCTGAGACACAGGAATTCAGAGAAGGTATGAGAGGTCAGAGGAAAGTCAAGCTAGAGAGAATGCAAGTCAAATGCCTGGGTGACAGATTAGTATTTTCTACTAAAATTGGGAGGTTTCATTTTTTATACAAATGCCACAGAAATGGATATGAGAGGATACTAGTATATTGGGATGTGGAATTGATGTGGGCTCAGTGGATCGGGATAGTTAGTGTGAGGTTAGCAGTATCCTATTGACTGAACAGTCTACCTCAGGGATAAGGTGACAGTCAGAAATTCTGTCACCAAAACTAATCCTGAGATCTGGGGATGAGGCTCCATTGGGAGAGTGCTTGCCTCACATGCACAAGGCCTTGGTTCCAGCACAGTACGCCATAAAACAGGGCGGTGGATACCTGAGAGGTAGAGGAAAGAGGATCAGAAGCTACATAACAAGTTTGAGGCCAGCCAAGGATCCATGAAATGCTGTCTCAAAAACAAAAACTCTAAGACTCCTCAATCATGCCCACATTATACTTTCTTCTAGCATTTCCCTTCAAGGAAACACTAAAGCAATGTTTGAATATTTGGACCCACTATCCCAGCTTCTGGCATAATGTATCTCCAATCCTCTGCGTGAACACTGTCACGTGATCTGGTACTTGTGCTCCATAACCAGTGTCAATGGCAGGAGCTCATTGCTTGGTGAGTGTCAAGTGTGAGCTCAACTCAGGTTCTGAGATTAAACCTCCCAGGTTCAAAGTCTGCCTCGACCAGCGGTGGCACCTGTGGCTTTAGGATAGCCACTTCACCCCAGTGCCTTGGTTTCCTCTAAGTGTCAAATGGGGATAACACTAGCAAGCACCCCAGGACTTGTTTTACAATCAAATTATAAATAACATAAGCCTAGCACAGTTCCCAGGACACAGTAAAGGTCAGCAGTTATGATAAACAGGTTCACCCTAAGAAAGGGACTCTATCAATGATATCATAGCTATACATTCCTGTTCACTCATCCAGCAGAATCCTTTAAGCTCTCTGCCATCTGGCTCTTCTAGGGACCAATATCCAAAGTGTATGAGATGGAGGAGAGGACCAGAGTGAGGGGTGGGGGTACAGAGCATGACTCCATAGGAACACTGTGCTAACCAGCTCCACATATTGTGTGTCATGCAGAGAGGATACCCAGGTCAAATGCCATACTCTACCACCGTGAACCCACCAGCTAAGTCATGGTACTACCCAGGAGGAATTAGTACAAACAGCACTTGTGGATGAATACATGTGCACTGCACATGCACACACATATAGATTGTGCACACACACACACAGGCACACACTATTCTTAATAGGAGAGCTTCCATTTGAGCTGAATACATGAGAATCCTAGGCAATGTTTTCTAAACTTTTCAAGACGTGTGTCCCAGATCCTTCACTAAGACACATAGACAATGGCACTGCGGGAGGACTCAGACACGTCTTAACAAAACCAATCTGTGTCTCCTTCTGATGAGCCATCACTAAAAATACATTCCCATCTAATTTTGGTCTCCAATTCAAAATTTACTAAATGTTTTGATTCTAACATTTTTGGCATTGAGAAAATTGATGTCTTGTTCAGAACATCTGAAATGCAAAGTGCTTAAAGAGAGATAGATAGAGTCTTTGAGCTTAGAGTTGGAAAAAATCCTGGCAGGTAGCATGCCTGTGATATAAATCTCAGTCCTCTCCAATCTCACTCTTCAGCAGGACCTAGAGCCATGAGATATTTCACCACATCTTGGACAGAAGTCCATTTGCCTACCCCTTAGTTGTCTAACTTAAACAAGGTGGTGACAAGAAAAAAATAAATCTATTTTCCATATGTTTATAATGAGTTCAAAGTCAATATCTCACTTGCTCAACATGACTCTTAATTGCTCAGCTTGAAAGCAAATTTCACATAGCCATCTGCAGCGTAAAATCTGCAAAGGAATCAAAGTGGCTTGATTCAAGAGTCAAACAAATTTGTTGTGAAGAAAGTATAAGTCATACTACTGTACCATATCACGTGGGCTCTAAATGCCTCCCTGGAACTGCTGGTGACTGGCCTGGGACTGGAATCCAATGACAGACATCCAGCTTCACCCTCTGTGAAACTGATGTAGAAGATACAGTGAAGATGCCCGGAGGTAGGGCCCTCACTCTGCTGTCTGAGAACCTTGCTATCGTCAGCCCCTACTTAGTCCTACCTCCTTTACTGTTCGATGGCCGTGCCTACCTCCCAGCTTTGGGCACGGTACGAAACACTCTGGATAAATCCTTAAGGTGGAAAACTTCAGCTACAGCACCTCCATCCTGGTGATGGACAGCAAACTTCAGCTATGGGCAACCGTCACCATCACTATATAGGGACCAGGCACGGCCAAGGTCATGTGACCACGGAAGCACCTACGCCTGAGGCAGCTCGCGCTTCTGTCCTTTCATGTTGGGAGGAAGAGAAGAATTACAAGACATCTTTCTTCAAACAAAGATAAGAGATTTTAATGTCTCTGAATGAGACACATATGTGGTGCTCATGTAAACCTTTTCCTGAGTGTGTGTGTGCATGACTGTGTATGGCTGTGCTGTGTATAGAGGCCAGAGGTTAATGAGGTTAGTGTCGGTGACTTCCCTTATCACTCTCCACCTTATCTTTTAAGTCAGGGTCTCTCGCTGAACCTAGAACTCACAATTCAACTAGCTGTCCGGCCAGTGAGCTCCACCTGTCTCTGAGTCCCCAGTTCTGGGATTAGAGATGCACCCTGCCACACCTGCCTTTTGTTTCTTTAGTATGTCTGCTAAGGATCTGAACTCAAGTCCTCAAGCTTGCATAGAAAGGCAAGTGATGATTACTTACTGAGCCACTTCTCCAGCCCTATGCTGTTTCCAACTGCACTTTCTTTTTGTTTTGTTTTGTTTTGTTTTAGGACAGGGTTTCTCTGTGTAGTTTTTGGTGCCCATCCTGGATCTCACTCTGTAGACCAGGCTGAACTTGAACTCACAGAGATCTGCCAGGCTCTGCCTCCCGAGTGCTGGGATTAAAGGCAGAGTCACCACTGCCCGGCTCTACCTGCACATTCATCAGCTCATTGATTTTGGTAGCCCAGTGGTTCTCACAATTATGTAAGCAATCCCAAGGATAGGCAGTGTCCTGTGCTGCCTGTGGTGGTAATGTGTTCCCCAAAATATTGTGTACCCTAATAAACTTATCTGGGGTCAGAGAACAGAAAAGCCACTAGATACTTAGGATAGGCAGTGGTAGCACACTGCCTTTAATCCTAGCATTCCAGAGGCAGAAATCCATCTGTTCAAGGATACAGTCAAGCATGGTGATTCAAGCCTTTAATCCCAGAAAGCGAGCCTTTAATCCCAGGGAGTGGTGGTAGAAAGCAGAAAGGTGTATAAGGCGTGAGGACTAGAACTAGAAGCATTTGGCTGGTTAAGCTTTTAGGTTTTGATCAGCACAGTTCAGCTGAGATTCATTTGGATGAGGGCACAGAAGTATCCAGTCTGAGGAAACAGGACCAGCTGAGAAGTTGGCGAGGTGAGGTTAGCTGTGGCTTGTTCTGTCTCTTTGATCTTCCAGTTCACCCCAATACTGGCTCCGGGTTTGCTCTTATTAATAAGACTCTCTAAGATTCCTGCTACAACTGCCTACTCTGAAACAGAAGATAGCAGAAGTGCCAGCCAGACAGACCAAAGCACATGCACACTTTGACAGAAAAAGTTAAAAACCTCTTGGAATTCCAAATGCATTTATGGTAACCAGACTGCTTCTCTATTCTCACATCAAGCAGGGGGCAGTGGGGAGTGCTGGGGTATGAAGAAAAACACGAAACTCCTCGAACTACACAAGGAGCTGAAACCTCTGGCCACTGGTTCCCTCACCCTATCTCCTAAGCATCTCCCATTTTCTTATGTAATTTACCTTCACATACTTTAGTACTCTCTCACCCAACTGAAATACTCAGCATGGAAAAACAAACCCAATACATGAACTTAGTAAGGGCACCGGCACCTCCAGCTGTGTTCTTACAAAAGCAGAGTCAAATGACAGAGATGGGATTTATCAAAGAACACTCCTCTCAGAGCCACCACAGACACAGGTAAACGCTAGGAAACAGCATCATGAAAAGGAAGAGGTATCATCCAGCAAGATGACTGAACGCACCTTCTGGCCCATGCAGCTCCCACTGAGTATGGTTGCTCTCATTTCCAGCACATTCCACATTTAATGTCTCCAAGTAATTAATGATTTCCATCTAGGGTTTACTTGTGTCTAGAGGCTTCTCCACTCTGGCCTCTGCCTGAGCAACAGATGATATTAATATCCCGTCCTAATTACTGGGTAACAAGACTCAGAGCACTTTGAAAACACAAATTCAAGTCTGCAGCAAGAGCAGGCCTCCATCAAGCAGGCAGAACTGGACACTCTAGAAACAAGGCAGCCAGATGAAGGAAAATGCCTTCTGAGTGGTTAGCACACAGGGTTAATCACATTGTAATTTAATCATCTGATCAAACACAAATTAGCATAATCACTTGAGAAAAAAAATGTCTGGCAGAACCCAGGCATACCTCCAGGATCCCTGTCCTTAATGATATAAAAGGGAACATGGATTTGGTTTATTTTTTTTAATTATGAAAAAAAGTAATCAATGGGTAATGGATACAAGCCCCATGAGCTATTGATTTTAGTAGCTATGAAATTATAACTGAGATTTGATTGAGAATATCTTCCTTTCTCCTTCCAAGATTATTCGGAACTCACAGTCATGACATAAAACTGGGGGCTAAGGATGAACCAGGCATAGAGAATATATCTTGGATGCCAGCACTTGGGAGGTGATGGCAGGAGAACCAGAAGTTCAAGGTCATCCTCAACTACACTGCGAATTCCAGGCCAACCTGGGACAGATGAGACGCTGCCTCGCATTAAATAAATAATTGTGTTATGTGTAGCAAGGCTCTCAGCTAACATGCAGGGCCTCACTGCTAATAATAAACTAGACAAGATCATTCTTTGTTCTGAGGGCCATCCTGAACATCATGGGATGCTGAGCAGTATCTCTGGTTTCCACCCTCCTGTTCAAGTACCAACCTCCATTGCCCAACCAGACCTGCGACAATCAAGCATTGTCCAATATCACTGTGGCTGCAAAACTGCCACCAGAGGAAACCTTGGGACTAAACTGAAAATGAGAACACCAGGGGCATATTTCCCTTGAAATAACCAGTTTTGTGAGAATGGGTGCTCTGTTTCTTGACTGCAACCTGTCCCAAACCAAGAAACCCAGACTAAGAATTACCTGGCTTTATGAAGTCCACTTTATATGTCGTGGCTCTTTCTGAAGCACCATAATAACTGGTGATACTCATGCCCTATGCTTCAGAAAAAAATAAATAAATCATTCAATGCCAGTTCTCCTTGCCTGCTTGCGAATGGAGGGAGAGCAGTCTTCTAGGGGCACCTGAGTGGGGTGCATAGGCTGCAGGACCAAGACACATTGCTCTCAGATGGTAGTAGGACCCCAGCAAGTGAGAAAAGACAGCCATGTCTCCACTTCCCTGGAGAACAACAGATCACCCTGCATTTAGACAAGCACGGAGCCTGACAAGGCCTCCAGGCTCCTGAGGAAACATCACCATTTTTTTTTTTAACACTTTCCTCTTGTGCAAGGAACCACTGATGGTTTTCTCCCAATGCCCAAGGAGGGAGAGAAATAAAAAGAATTTGGGTTACAAATGGAGGCAGCTCTTCAGTAGCTTCCAAATAGTCCCCACTCTAACGGATGTGCCACGGGGACGCACACCTCCGGTGCCCTGCCTTCCACAGGTGGGATGGGTCCTAGGAACAGCCATTCATACTGAAAGGTATTGGAAGCCCCAGTGAAAACCAATGGACTCTCAATAAACTATATAAGAAGCATTTTCCATGGGTTGAGGTGATGATTTGTTCTAATCTGAGTCATACAGTGTCTCATTTTTATATTCTATAAAAAAAAAAATGACTCCCTATTTACAATTACTCCTGGGTCTCTCACAGGTTATGAAGGCTGGTGATGGAAATATTTATGCCCTTTCTGTGAAGGAGAGATGAGAAAGGCTGACCCAATCTACCAGGAACTTCCAAAGAGAACAACGTGTGCTGCGATGTGCAAGCTTCAAAGCTCCCGATTGGAGAGGACCTGCTGCTATTTTAAACTGGCATCATCTCCCACGAATTCCCTCAGAGGTCTAGACTCCTCAACATAATCTTCTTTCTTAAAAAAAATTTAAAGACACAGAGGTTCAGGAGCCTATTGTTGCAGAGAAGCAGGCATGGCCCGATTGTCCCAGTGATGAGTAAGCAGAAACGGCAAGCCTTCGGCTGGCAAAGCCTTTTGTCCAGTTCTCTGAAGCTCCAGCTGACAACAGCTGCCCTGACGGGTCATTTCTGCAGTGACTCACAATAGAATGGCCAACAGATTAGAACATAGAACTCTTGAAGATGCCAAGAAGGGAAAGGCTATTTTTAATATTATTTAAAATAAGATCTTAGGACAAAAAAAAAAAAAAAACAACCAAAGGTATTTTTAAAGGTTCTGAATTTAGGCCTTTCTCCAGCACACATTCAAGTCTATTTTAGTTAAAAAATCAAGGACATGATATTTGGGAAAGATAATTCCACCACTAATCAATGCCCTTAATTTTATCATATGTGTGGAAGGGTATACAGTGAGTGGCAGGAGTTTCCTTGTGTGCTATTTTCTCTTTTCTGACAACATAGTGGAGAGTGCATGCATTGGACAATAGACAAGGTTAACTTGGTCACTTGTTTATAAGAGGACAGTAGCCACCAAGAAAACTCAATAGCAAAAATGATCCCAAGCCCCTGCTATCTGGATTTGGTATGAGCTTATGCACAGACAGTGGGCTGCAGGCATGTGCACTGTTCCCAGGGCAGCTTAGAAGCAGCATCTCTAACTACAAGTAAATCCATTCCTCTGACTGGTCTCATTCTAATCTGGCTCATTGTCTAGCTTGTTCAATATTGCATCCTAAAGGGCTGCCTACTGCCAATCTCTTGCCTAGAGAAATATGGCTATCTTTAGGCTCCAAGGGGCTTCTCTGCTAGGCTTCTAGATGCTAATAAAAAGGGAGTCAGGGGAAGAAATACAGCAGGGTCAAGTCCATCAATAAAGCTTCTACCTGCAATTAAACAAAGCACCAAATATACCAGAGAAAGAATGGCATTGATCAGAGGGATTAATAAATCAATAATAATGGACAGGTAGAGAGATGGCAAATAGATGGATAGATAAATGGATGATTGTAGATAGATAGATAGATAGATAGATAGATAGATAGATAGATAGATAGATGATAGATAGATAGATGATAGATAGATAATAAATAGATGATAGATGATGATGATAGGCAGATAAATAGATATATCATTGTCTAGCATTTAGCTTTTACCTGCCAATCATCTATCATATATCTACCTATTGTCTATCTGCTTTTCATCTGTCTTCTACATGCCTATCTATCATCTATCTGATATTTATCTCTTTTCCTCTTAACCTCTACTTCTAGGATCTCTGAACATCTTACACTACTGAAACCTATAAAATATTTTAGCCTAATCCTTCCATCCTTTGGGAGGTGTAATACAAATTGCTAAACTGTCTTATTAAGAAAAAAAAAAAAACAGAGCCAGATATTGGAGTGAAAGCTGAAAGATCAGAGAAACAGAACAAGCCAGCCATGTTCTTATCTCTATGAAATCCTCAGCCTCAATAGAGAGACTTCTTGTTTACTCGCACCTTATATACCTTTCTGTGTCCTGCCATCTTCCTTCCTTCCTAGTGCTGGGATTAAAGGCTGTGTCACCATGCCTGGCTGTGTTCCCAGTGTGGCCTTGAACTCATAGAGATCCCGATGGATCTCTGCCTCCTGAATGCTAGGATAGTGTGCTACCATTGCCTGACCTCTATGTTTAATATAGTGGCTGACTGTCCTCTGACCCCCAGGCAAACTTTATTGGAGTACACAATATATCACCACAGGGAGGGAATGACAGAGGTCTTTGGGGTGGAAGGGATGGATGTGGGGTTTCTTGTGACTGTGCATACCAATGAGATTGCAGCTCTATTGTGAGATCCCCTAGCAATGGACAAATGAAGTAACACCTGAGCAAAGCAAAGTACCCCAAACCAATACCTAGATCACCTCTAGGTCGATATTTATCTCCCCGGATTACTCCATGAATTTCCAATCAAGCCTATTCTAAACAGTAGCCAGCAGAGTTAGAAAATATTGGTTTTGGTGAGTCCTAAGATACATGCATTTGTGTAATTTCCCATATTGCTCAAGGTCTACTGTCCTGACAGACAGACTGCCAAAATAACCATCTGATGGAAAGAGAGTCCCAGACCTTTGAAAGCACTTGGTGTCTTCTGTACTTTTCTTCCACTGCACAAAGACATAGATGAATGACTTTCCTTGCTGGACCTGGTGGTTAACAGCACTGGCTTCTCTTGCAGAGGACTGACTTTAGTTCCTAGCACCCACAAGGCAGCTCACAACTGTGGATAGCTCTACTTGCAGGCAATCTGACCATCAACTTCTGGTTTCCGTTGACACTGGACATGCATATGGTGTACATGCATACATTCAGGCAAATGCTCATACACATGAAATAAAAATAAATCTGTTTATAAAGAGAGTTTCATTTGTCTTACAATTCCAGGTTGCAGTGCATCATTGCAGAGAGATCATGGCAGAGATGAGGCAGCTACTGACATCCACAGTCCAGAGCAAAGAGGGCATGTATGCTTGCTGCTCAGCTCACTTTCTCAATTCTCAGTCCAAGACCCAAATATGGGAATGGTAGTCTTCACACAGAGCTCTGAATCCCCACATTAACATAATCAAGAAAATCTCCTACAGACATGCCCACAGGCCACCCTGATCTAGACGATCCTCATTGAGACTCTCTTCTGCATTATTCTAGATTGTGTCAAGATGACAATTAAAACTAACCAGCACCCACATTTTAGGCATTTCCTTTTCATTAGCCAAAGAAACAGATCAATTAAGTGACCACCATTTACAGGAGTGGACCCAGTAAGAGATGCGAGCTGGAGGAGGAGGAATGGTAGCCATAGCATCTTCTGGGTGTTACACAGCCACCCACTTTCCCAGCATTGCCAGTTGTTGGGGCTCTAGTTCCTTCCTGGATTCTCACGAGTCATATAGCATTGTTATTTGTACCCCAGCTTCTATGCATCACTTATTAAAAAATGCTCTGCAGCTGATATCAAGAAATAAACACTGTAATTAAGAAGCCTGGGATTTGGGGTTTTCAGCATCCTAGGGGAATCCCAGATCAACTCACACCACAGCAGTGTGGCTGTGGAGAGAAGAAATGAATGTGGAGTTTCCTCAGGAGAAATATGTTTACTTAATGTGAAGTCTCCACAATACTTCAAGAGGAATAGGGTCTGGGCAGAGGAGGGCAGCACCCCTCTCACCTCCGTCTGTACCTGCCTTTGTATTGTAATAAAAGCACAGGCATTTACCCATACCACCACAGTCCACACAGAGACCCTGAGAAGAATCAGTGTTTCACTCAAGGACACAAGCCTCCACCACTAAACAAGTCCACCTCACTGGTTGCGACCCATTCACACGGGGTGCAACCCCATCTTCAATCTGACCATCATGGTGACCCCACGGGTGATCAGTGGGAGTGACAGCACCATGTTGTGGCTTTGCAGCAGCATTCAATATGGCAGAGTTCAGAGACCTAGAAGAACCAATGGCTCTGATTAAATTGCAAGCAACGCAAATGAATTGCTTACACTCTGCACAAAACCAGGCTAAATGTTGTTTTCTGTTTCTCCGTTAATATTAAAAGAGTCAAGGGTGGCAGGAGTCAAAATCAAGGATCACTCTGCTTCTGCCTCTCTAATGTGGGCTCTTCACAGTCTGGGAAGAATAGCCTCTATAAAGTTACCAGGTTACCATAGATCTCCCTACAATCAAAGGCCAGTGATCCACACACTGATGTGGGAAGGACAGATGTGACGCTAGTACAAAATTCCTACACATGTTCAATGTCTAGACTCTGAACAGAAAAAAAAAGTACCATGGGAGGAGATAGCAAAGCCAGAATGAGGACTATATAGCATCTTAGAGAACATTCTGTTCCCTTGTTTAGTGTGTGTGTGTGTGTGTGTGTGTGTGTGTGTGTGTGTGTGTGTGTGTAGTGGGGGTATGCATATGGTTGTGTGAATGTGTGAATGTGTCTGTGGAGGCCAGAGGAAAACCTTAGGCATCATCCATGGGAATGAATCTACCTCCTTTGGAGGAGCTCACCAATTAAGGTAAACTCTCTGGCCAGCAAACCTCAACAATCTTCTAGTCACTCCCCCCCTCTCCCCCGGCACTGGAACTGTGAGCATGCATCCCTCCCTGCACCTAGCATTTTTATGGGTTTGGGGCTGAACTCAGGTCCTCATGCTTGCAAGGTGAGAGTTTTACTAGCAGCCATCTACCCAAACCCATGTTTTTGTTTTTTAAAATATGTTTTAACTTGGGCATATTTAATGGACTTAGAAGACGGTCTGCTGAGTGAAATAAGCCAGGCACAGAAGGTAAAATG
Organism: Peromyscus leucopus; assembly: GCF_004664715.2. Classification (NCBI taxonomy): domain Eukaryota; kingdom Metazoa; phylum Chordata; class Mammalia; order Rodentia; family Cricetidae; genus Peromyscus; species Peromyscus leucopus. The sequence goes on along the minus strand of NC_051073.1, from coordinate 1,115,816 downwards.
ACTATGCTCTTACGATACACAGAATATAAAATAAAAGGAAGACTGCTGTATCTAAGAGAAGGTGTGTTCCTTTTCCCTTGTTCAATAACACTTATGTCAATCACACAGCCTGTGGCTGTATCTCCTGCCCCACCAGATCTGACCAATTAGAAGTGTGTGTATCTCAATTTAAATATTCAGAATTTAATAACAGGTTAGCAAGGAGGAACCTGTGACAATCATGAGATCCTCGGTGTAAGCCCTTCTCTCTCTGTAATTGCTGTTCTCTGGAAGCGCATGCTGATTCCATTCCCCTGGTGTTCCGCTGTGGAGTCTCTAGGGGAGACTGTGCCACAGAGACAATGTCCTCCCTGAGCTTCCAGGCTCCTGTTCAGACTCACTAGAGTCTCTTCCCAAGCTAAGGGAGGACTTAACAGTGATTGAACTTCCAGAATATTCTGTAGAGTCAGGCACAATTTCTCACCATTTTCACAAGGGTGATTTGCTTTGTCTCTACTACAAAGTTCAGTACTGTACCAGGAACATGGGGAAAGCCCACGTTTAGAGCGGAGACAATCCCTCTCAGTTTCTATTCCGTTCTTTCAGGTTCTTTGCCCCTGCATTTCAAACTGTCTTTCTATAAATAGGACTGCTTGCTCACTCTTAAATCTTACTCACTGTCTTCTGAAGAAAAAAGTGTATCTTAAATAGGGATGTAGGCAAGATTCATCAATCCCTGTCACTCCATCTCCCTGAGTCGCCCCTTTCCTCTTATCTCATCATCCACCTATTCAGCTTCGTCCATCCTTTCTCTATTAAGTGGCTTTAATATTCATATATTTACATAATCTAAGAGAGTTAATCATCCATGCTGATCAACACAGAATAAATGTGAATCTCTAAAACTCAAAAATTGACTGTAAGCTTTAAAACATTAGATCCTTATATATAACACTGGGGTTTTAACAATGATTAAAATACAATTTTTTATGTTACTCTGATGAGATTCCAACTTTATATTCAACTCTGCTGCTAAAATAAGATATTGACAAGAGATCTGTAACCATTTGAAACTTAAAGAAAATAGTAGTAGTGTGACTTTGAAGACATGATGAAGGCTTTAAAACCTTGAGTTTTATTTATTTATTTATTTATTTTTATTCTCAGGAGCTGGTGGGAAGTTTAAATGTCAGAAGTTTAAATGCTGTTTCTAGCGAGAATCCAGAATAGACAGGCAGTACCCAAATCTTGTCACTTGAGAACAAGGGTTCCCAGGCTTTGATGAAGTCACTGACTGAGACACCAGCCCCACTGCACCCCCAAGAAGGGCACCTGGAGATATCAGAGCAGGCTGTGTCACTAAAGGAAGCCCCACCACATGCCACACGTGAGTCCCTTTTGTAAGACAGCATGCTCCACGGTCATTCACAAATGCTTCCCCTGCCACAGGCCAGCTGCCCGTCAGAAAGCAGGGGCATGCTGAGGGGGGCCACCAGCTGCTCACCCACCCTTCTCATACAGCTGAAGCAGAGGATGAAGGCAAGAGAGGAAACTGGGTGAAGAACCTAGGATGGGAAGGAAGCTAGAAAGAAGCCAGAGAGGAAAAGTCAGGCGAGAGGAGGGGAGGCCAGAAAGGAGCAAGGCTATGTCTCACCTGTTCTCTCGTTCATTTCCACCTGGGTTTCCATGTGCTCTGCTTTGTGCAAAGGACACACTTGGACACAGTGGACATCTCAGCCTCTTGGTCACTTCTCTAGTAAGCCCCAAATTGGCAAGTTATAGATTTCCCTGAAGCCATCTAAGAGAAAGCCAAGGCTTTAGGAAGGATAATGGAGGCTGAACCCAGACCTCTGAGCATCTGGGCAGAAGCTGTCTGACCTTGGAACCAACATCAGGGATCTGCCCTTCCCATTGGCTCTTTCTTCCTGCAGCCCAGGTGGAGAGCTTGCTATCAGCAGAAGGAATTCACAACAAATTATATATACCACAGGGCTGCTGGAATCTTCCATTCTCACCAAGCATTTAGCAAAGGAAGTGCAACTCTGAATTAGCTTGTGTTTTCAAAACATTAAGGAATGTGAATATGGTGGAGGTGGGGGTGGGGGGAACAGCCAGAAGCGAGAATTTCTGCGCCTAGATCCTTGGAACATGAAGAGTTAAGGGTGAATCCAGAGGAACAGGTGCTGTCCAATTTGCTGGCGTGTGGGTGGGGGCGCGGCTCCAGGCCCCCAGAGCTTTGCAGCCACAGCTGCAGGAGATTGATGGGCTGTGGGCAAGCAGCGCGCCGCATCACCCCTGCCACCAGCAGCCCAGGAGAAGCCCCGCAGCTCCTGGGATGACATTGGAAGGTCAGCCAATCGGGCAAGGAGCTGCCCCCTTCAAGATTCACAGGCCACCCCTGGGCTCCCTCTCCAATATGCAAAGGGGGACCCTGTGGACTCTGTCTGGGACCATCGGCTCCAGACACCTCCCTTCCTTCTGCGCATCTTCTGAGATTAGAGACATTGCTGCAAGCCGTGTCCTTCTTTGCACAAATGACAACAAAGACTGCTGCAGACCATTCCTGACCTGCCAAACCCTGAACATGATCGCTGTGTGTAAACCCCCACCTCCTGAGCCGTGGAGTCTGGGCACAACGAACTTGAGGGACACTGGGGAGGCAGCTTCTTAGGGAACCCCTAGACAAGTGTGTGGAGCATCCTCGGAGGCGGAGGTTTGCCTGCTCTGTTGAGAGCTTGCTGCAGGAGTCTGGCGTGGTTTGCCGCCCACTAGTGTCCTATGGCGGGGACACAATTGACATGCAGGTAGCAGCAGCTCAGTGTCTCCCAAGCTGACAGTGCCTGCCACCTAGCCCCAGCATGTACCCGAGTGCCATGGTCAAAAGAATGCCCACTGTATGCATGGGCAGCAGCAGGGTACCTACCCAGCTTAGGTGAACCTCACTAAAAAGCCAAGAGAATGGGATGCTCATTCTCAAAACATCCCCAATGCCCTACCTATTGCCACTTTATCTATGCTTAACCAAATTCACTATCAAGGTTTCAGAAATGCAGGAAATAGGGAAAGTTGTTGCTTTATTTAAAAACAAACAAAAACATACATTCCCGTATCCCATGGTGCTCATAGATCTTAAGATGCCCCTCCCCCTTTACATCAAGTTTCTGTGGCACTGAGCTGACTCCTGTTCAGCCTTGGCCACCTTCCTTGTTTACTCCAGACAAATCCATGATAAAATATTTTGTCAGCAATGTGGAGATTCGGGCCTCAGGGATTCGGGGATTTAAATGGGCAGGGTGTGTGTGTGTGTGTGTGTGTGTGTGTGTGTGTGTGTGTGTGTCTGTGTGGTGTGTGTGTGTGTGTGTGTGTGTGTGTGTGTGTGTAAAATTACATCCTTCCTCCCCCCCAGCAGCACAGGTGCAGGGCTTGCCCTGTGATTTGCTGATTCTCCCAGGCAGCAGGGAACCCTTGGTGACACCCAAGTGGCAAGGAGGATAGTCAAGGAGAGGAGGCAGATTGGCTGGCATTTATTAAAGGTCTGCCTGGCATTTTGTTTGCCTACAGAGGGCATCTTGTAGGGGCATGCAGCTTCTGTGCAAAGGCCCAGCAATTTTAGATGAACTCCACAATTATCAAAAATAATCTCACTCTGTTCTATATGGGAGAGAAAGAATTTTTTTTTTTTTTTTGCTTGTATATGTCTATGGAAACTAAAATTTAAAATGTCATCTTGGAAGCCTTCAAGATACACCAGTACTTTCAAAGGCCTACTTCTATGGTTGAATAAAATACCAGGTGTCAGGTCTATAATGCCCTGTCATGTGATCTGCAGAGTCCCAAAGGTGCTCTACACCCGGCTTGTCCTTGAGCCTCTCACCACCATGGCTCTACTCTCTTACCACAGCTAACTAGGCTCGGGGCGCCTGAGAGCATAATGCAGTGAAGCTCAAAATCTCATGGCTGAAGAAAAGTCAATGTCAAGGGTGCGTGTGCATAAACCCAAATGCCAGGATGCATCATTAGCACCCTCGATATAAACCTGTATACCATACTATCCCCCACCTCTGCTCTTGACAGGAATGTTACACTAGAAAGCACTCACTGGGGTTGAAATCAAGAGACCATGTTCAGAGAAATGATGCAGCCGCCTGTTCATGCTGAATACACATGCAGCAGCGTGTCTGTGCACACATGTGCTCCTAAAGCTGCCCTGTGAGTATTTCCAGGGTGTTAGAGAGCACATTGACTACATCACAGGCTCCCTGCATTTTCTCAGGTGAGGTCACTCGCAAGCTTTTAACCCATGCAGGGACTGGTCTCTTGCTTCTGGCCTTTGCCCCAAATACTCTCTGTAGCCTGTCCAGCAACAATGCTTTAATTAAGAAAGGAACATACCCCCCCATTACAAGCTTTCTACTCTTCAGATGAAGACAGGATATCTGAAACACGCACTGAGTAAGTACATCTACTCCTGCTTCTTACCCCTTCCACCAAATATCTATTTGCATAATCTTTTGCAAATGAAAAAGAAAAATGACTATAATGGGCATTTTAGTGTTTGAGGCCTAGCAATATAGCAATATTCAGTTTGGGTCTTATCACACATCTGGGTATTTTTCAAAATGAAGACAGGCCAAAATATTGCAATTATTGACCCCCCCCCCAAAAAAAGTCCATTCAGATAGCATTTAGTTTCAGATTTTTGAAAACTGTAGTTTTACGAAAGGCAGCATTCTAAATCAGGCTCTTATTTTGACATGAGTGTATATTTTATGATATTTGGCATAGTATATCTTGAACACCATCCCTGGAAAATCCAACCCCCCCCCAATGTAAAAGCCCAAACCTCCAGGGTCAGGCCTTTCCTTCATGCTTGCTCATATAAAGGAAGGGCCATTTTTACATAAGGCAGCTCCCTGGCCTTCAGATGATGGGGTCAGAGCAACTTGCCTGTGCATTTTACTGCAACAATAACTGATTTTCACAACAGATGTTAAAAGTCTTGCAAATAATTCTTGCACGACTCTACCCAGGTGCACATGAGCAATCTATGCATATATTTTCCATATGGTAGATTTCACTCAATTTGAACACTGCATAGAATTCTTTATATAGTATTTTATAGTTATGAAATGCTGATTTAAAAAATCATAGACATTTATAGCATCTATGTATCAGAGACTATCATAATTTCTTCTTTACCATGCTCACCATATATAACTCACACTGAAATATAGATACTGGTTGGCTGACAACCAGAACAGCCTGGCTCACCATCCTGAATCACCTATTTCTCCCCAGAGTGGAAATCTCCCTTCATCCAATAGCCCAGGCCTTTGCAAGGAGTCCAGATATGTCACACTGACAGGGGAGACAGGCCATCAAGGCATGTCGGCTTTGGAACACATCTGTGAACATCTGGGCCTTTTTTGTGCTTCCCCCATTAAATCAGCAAGCAGCAAGGGCTGCTCTCCAGACTCGACTGCATGCTCAGAAACACATCTATCCCCCAAGATAAATCCCCTGGAGGAGGCAGGACAGGTATAGTGCCCTCTGGGAAAGGGGGCTATCTTGTCAGAACTTGCTCTAATTTTTCCGCCTGGGAGGAAATCTCAAGATGAACACTCCTGTCACTTTGCTTTTGGTCATATTAAAGAGCAAAGTGCCATTTTCATGTGAATTTCGGGGTACCTTCTTCATTTGGCTCCATCTTTTCTTAGTCATCATTTTTTTTTTTTTCAAACATGGTAAATATCATGTCCTTCCTTTGGCCACGGGTTGGTTTTTCTCTAAGTACTACAAAGGTCTGCGAAAGAAAATGCAGCCAGTGCTTACAGCTTCCCTAGGTATCTTCCAGAAAAATCTTACAGCCTCCCCTTGGATTCTCCTTCTCCTGTTTTCTTGTAAGGACCAGATATATCCATTCTCATTCTCTTGTATTCATATATTCTCCCCGCGGCCCCCCCCCCGGTATAATGGTTTAATTTTAACTGTCAGCAGGTTATACGTTTTATGCAGATGTTGTTCCAAAATTCGAAATGGGGATTGAAGCCCTAGATGCTTCCAGGCGATACCAAATGATGGTGACAATTCTCCCTCTCTCCAACATGAGAGAAAACCATTCATACATGTAAGTTCGTATTTGCGCTGTGTGACAGGCAGCCTAAGGTGCACACACATACACTTATTAATTGGGTCTGACTCCATCAAGAACGATAGCTTTCTAAATACCAGGAAGAAAGCGTCTCAATATGTAAGACTCAGCTGAACATGAGAGGGTGAAAAACCATGCACAACGTTCACCAGTTTCACTTTTACAAGTATACAGGTGATTTTTTAAAATTTGTCAACATTACAGATGATGTAATGCTTAGCAGTGCATATTTTTACATACACTACTGCGAGGAATATGTAGTGTCCAGGGGACGAGGGGATTGCAGAAAGACGCATCTTTCCCACAGCCTTCAAGGGTGAACTATAGCAGAATTAAAGCGAAGGCTTTAAGGCTCAAGAGCGCAGAACCTGAAGGCTACACTGTCTTAATTGACCCCTGCACCTGCCTGCGCTCCTAACGCCATGTCCCTTTTCTGGTTGTGATATTCCCCTCTCCTCTCCCCAAATCTGGCTGGCTCTGATGAGGTAGCTGTCTAGCTCTGGAGTTGGGCTCTGAGCTGGCACTTGGCTAGCTAGCTAGGTAGGTTGCTTCCAGCGATTGCAGAGCGATGCCTCCCCGGCCTCATCTCAGTACCGCCTAACCTCTCCAAAGCAATGCAAATATATTTTTAAAAATAAATAAATAAACGCATGCATGAACATTCTAACCCGGATAGGGAAGGAAAGGAGGGAAGACTTCACCCATGCATCCAGCCCCCCACACCGCACCCACTCCCCGGGCCCCTTCCCAAACAGGAATCAGCGCAGACCGCAAGGCTCACCATTCGCGAAGCTCTGGAACAAGGAGAGAGCCAGTATCCACATGCCCCTGCTGCTGCCCGGCCTCCCGCGAGCCAGCGAGCCAGCGAGCGAGCCACGCGCCGGCCTCGCCCCCCGCGCTGCGCTGCGCTCCGCCGCGCCCGGCCCGGCTCCGCTCGCCGCCCGCCACCTGCCCAGGGGCCGCCCAGCCGCCCAGCCGCGCTCCCCACACGCTGCGCCCCCGCACACCTGCTCCCGGGCGCCGCGCCCCACGCCGCGGACACAGCCCAGGTGCGCCGTGCGCTCGGCTCGGCTCAGCGGGCCGCGGCAGCCAGGCGCGGGCGCACAGCCGCAGCCGCGGGCGCGAGCTCATGCCGGGCGCCCCCCGATGCGCAGCGCGGCCAGGCGGCGGCCTCCGGGGCGCCGGCCTCACCCTCCGCAGCCAGGCAGCAGGCGCGCAGCCAGGCTCATCCTGCTGCGGCGGCCTCGGGCGCCGGGTCCCCTGTGCTGCCCTTCCCTGCCTGAGCCCGGCGGGCCGCGCGCGGAGGCGAGCGGGGACCCCTCCCCTGCTCTGGCCGCTGGGGCGCTCTGCAGTCTTAAAGCAGCAGCAGAGGTGTGCGGCGGATCACGCAGTCGGAGGGACCCAGGGCTCAGAGGCTCAGAGACTCTTCCCCACACAGCCCATCGTGTGTAGCTCGTTCTTGCAGGTTGCTAATGAGATGCGGCCGGGGGCTGACCACTCCGGAAGGGTGCCAGCTAGGCAGAGGTGACCGCGAGGCCTTAGCAGTTTTGATGCGATGTGCAGCAGGATTCGGAGTCCGTATTGACTCTCTGAAAAGTCTAGTCCATCTGCCTAGAGGGAAATGCTGCCTCCGAGTCCTCGCAGCTCCTGGGAAGGGCTCTCTGACTTCACTGGCTGATTTTTAATTATCTTGAATACATACTAGGATACAAACAGGAGCGATTCTAATTTTGATCTCTGAGTGGTGCATAAAAACTGATTAAAATAGCTGATACTGTGTGTGAGCCCCAACATGTAACCCCTTTCTTGGCACTATACAGACAGCAGACCGTGGCCCAAAGGGTCTGCAAAAGGATTCTGAAGTCATGATATTATTCAAAAAAGACCCTTGAAAGGGTACATGTCCATATCCAGCACTTTACAAAATAATGACCTACAGGCTCAGAATGTGCTACAATTTAAGGTCTAATATTGAATACACACAGGCAGGGCAGTGGACTGGGTAAGCCTTGAGGGAAGGCAGAAAGGGACCATTTCATGAAATGGAGACGGTTTCCCAGTCATCAGGCATCTTCTGCCAGGACTGAATGTGTCCTTCCAGGTTAGGCACCCCTAAGATGGCTCACAGAATAACCCAGCAAAAGCAAATGTCAAGACAGAAATAAAATGGTGCTTTACCAGGGCTGGGCACAAGATGGCCAGGCCCTGTGTGCTAGGAAGGGTCAGCTGAGCCCTGACGCCGCACTGGCTGCCATTGCTCTGCAGCTGTAGGTGATCACGTGCTGCCGCCCACGCAGGCTGCGCCTCCAGCCCTGCCAGCCACACATGGAACCCCAGTGTCCTCTGGCTTTGCATGCAGAGCGTGTTCACTCCCTGATCCTTGAAGCTATGTGTGGAGGCAGGTGGTGGGCCTAATTTCCATTCCCGATCCTAGTTCCTTTAGTCCACAAATTCTTCATGCACTCCAGCCATCTTAAGGCTCAGGCAGGCCTTGGTAGCCAAGCACTCAAGACAAAGCCAGGACAGACATGTCAGGGTCAAATTGCTGCCTCCACTTACAAGATCTAGGCATACATGCATGTCTCATGAGCCTCCCTGCCCTGGCACTCAGATTGGAAATATGAGCAATTCTAACTATCATGGTTGTGGTGTTCTAAGGCCTAGCCTTGTGCCTGGTCACCATAGCCAGTGGTGGCTAAGATTCTGAGTTGGAGCAGGGCTGGCTATATAAATTTGGGGATCTAGTATAAAGTGAAAATGCAAGAGGGAGGAAATGCACCATTTACAATGCCCTAGTGAAAATTTTGTTCTTTCCTCTGCAGCATCTTCTGCCTGTCATGATGTTTATCATTTGCTGTTTACTATTTCACTGTTAGAGATAGTTGGGAAAGGCACAGCTACACACAGATGCCAGGCTGCTACAAAGCAATCCAGGGCCATACAAGGGGCCCACATCTGCCTCCTTGTCTCCTTGCCTTCCACCCGGCCCATGTACTGGGCATAGCCATGATTGAGAATAGGGAAACCTTCTCCGTTCCCCAGGGATGACTGCGGTACGGTGACAGGAGATGCCCAAATGATTGCATGTCCACACTGGGAAGCTGTCCTCGGAGCCTGGTTCAGAGGTGGCCAGAGGCTCCAATGGCTTGTGTCACATGCATGGCAATGCCAGTCTGGGGTAGGACAGTCAATGTCAAGCCCTGACCTGGCTGCCTCCCTGCACACAGCCGACCTAAATCATCCAGATTTCCATCAGAGACAGTGAGGAATGGCAGACCTTCCGCCGAAAAGAACGTAACCCACGGAGAGGAACAGACCCACAGTGGCAGAGCCTGGTCAAGACCTGGAGACTATGTAGAGGTGCGTGTTGTCTTCGTTACTTTTTTCTTGCTATGATTAAAAAAAAAAAAAAAAAAAACTGACAAAAGCAACTCAAGGGGGAAGGGTCTATCAGCTCACTGTTCAAGGACACAGCCGTCGCTTCAGGGAAGTCACGGTGGCAAGAGCTTGAAGCTCCTGATTACACTACACTGGCATTCAGGAAGTGGGACGTGATGAGTACTTTCACTCAGCTCAAATCCTCGTCTTTATTCAACCTGGGATCATAGCCTCAGGAATGGTGCCACCCACTGCACTCTTTCTTAACATCTTCATTAACCTAACCAAGATGATCTCCTACAGCACACCCAGAGGCCCATTTCTCAGGTAACAGTTGAGATTAGCCTTCATAGATGGGCAGCCTAGAGCCTTCCCAAAGAGAAGCTTATGGGGATGGCTCAGAAAGCAAGGCCTCATTGACTTAGAAAACATGTGTCCAAGCACACTATCATTGGAAAGTTCAATTTGGCCAGTGCACTGTCTTCTGAGCAAAGCTCTCAAGACCCTCAGAGTGTGGAGGGTGGTGAGACATCATGCAGGGCATGGGTTCCAGCCCTCAAATGCATCTTGATGGGATTGGATTAAAGACCCATGCACCAAACTCTCCTTTCAGCTATATTCAAAAGAAGCTTCAATACAGAAATGAGTGTAGCCCCCTTAACTGTGAGCCTCATGAGATCAAGACTCACTCCTGGTCAGCAATAAATCCACAAGGCCTTGCTCATACAGGCACTGTGACAGTTAATTTGTTTGTCAGCTTGATTGGATGAGGAATTGCTTAAGAGTTTAGTAAGGCACCTCTGGGGCTGATTGTGAGCCTTTCCAGATATCATTTGACACTGAGAGTCATGACCTAATCAATGCATCAATATATAATAATGACTTCAGAAATGGTGAAGAAAAGTAGGTGTGGCCTGGGTGAAGAAGTAGGTCACTGTGGAGCCATGTCCTGGAGGTTATATTTTGCCCTAATTTTTTTTTTCTTATATGCCTTCACATCCATGTTTGAACAATGTCCTCTGTCACGTGCTCCTGATACTGCAATGTTCTGCCCAAGCATATGGTGCCAAGCAACTGTGAGCTGACCCTCTGAAACTGTGAACCAAAATAGCTAGCCCTACTACCACCACCACTGCTTAAGTTGCGTGTATCAGCTATTTTGGTCACAATCTCAAGAATGTAGTAAGCATCCATGGAGTGGTATGGGAATCACTAGTGTAGGTGGATCAGGGAGCTCACCCTACAGAATGTGCACACAAACACTGGAAATTCAAGACTTCAAAACCCCTCGCCAAGAAATATTTGGAGGACAAAGCATTGTCACCTAGACCTCCTGGGCTAGTAAGATTCCATGTGAAAAATTGAATCAAGAAAGGGCCATGTGCCCCAAGGATTTGAAAATAGTTAAATCCATCATCATAAGATACCAGGTCTCATGAAGTTCTTTCTTTTCTAACCCTTACAATGAGACCTGATCAACCTACACCTGAAACCATCCCATATGGATAGACTGCCTGCCTAATGCTGATTTGGTCCTTCTGCATAGCAGGATGGACGGACGGACACACACACACACACACACACACACACACACACACACAAGTGGCTGGCTCTGTGCCCACTGGGGCTGTGTTAGGTAAGAAGCAGGCACGTGGGGCTGTGGGTGTGCATCATCCAAGGAGCAGTATCTACTCCTCCTGTTTTCCTTGAGGGGTCAACAAAAGCCATGTTCTTATAAAGGGCTGGACCCTAGAAGGACTGAGGGCAGTTGAAGCAGAAGCCTTATGAAGACAGGCCTCACTGTCAGACCCATGTAGTTAGCTCTGGTCAAGACAGTACTTATTTAACCAGTTAGGACCTCTCTGCATTTCCCAGGGCTCTTAAAGGAAAGGACTAAAAACCAGGTGCCACACAACAGGAACGCACTGTGTTGTAATCATGAGGAATGAAAGTCCACAATCACGGTGGAGGCAGGGTTAGCCTCTGCACCTGTAAGGGAGAATTTTCCCTGGCTTCTAGTGGTGGCTGGTGACCTTGGCATTCCTGAGCTTGGGGCTTTATCACTGCCATCTTAGCCTACAGCTTCAACAACGTTGTCTCTGGGTGTGTGCCCCTGGGTGTCTTCTCTACTCATGAGGACATCCTCCTAGGAAATTAGGGACTCATGGTACCACAGCATGAACTCTGTCCGAGTCAGTTTTATTTGTAAACTTGGCATAGCCTAGAGTCACTCGAGAAACATTATTGAGGAATTTCCTCAGATGGTTATGTCGGTATGTCTGATAGAGATACCTTGATAATTAATAGTCCACTGTGGGCGGCACCACCGTTAGGCACTTGGTCCTGGGTTGTATAAAAAAGCTGAGTAGGCATGAGCCTGTGAGAAAACCAGCAAGCTGTGTCCCTCCATGATTTCTGTCTTCAAGTTCCTGCCCTAAATTCCTGCAGTGATGGACTGATCTGGAAGAGTGAGCTAAAATAACCCCCTTTCTCCCCTAAGGGGCTTTTTGGCAGAGTATTTTATTGCACAATGGGAGAGCCCCATCTAAGCTAGTTACATCTGTAACCTGTGATGACCCCACTAAGGCCATGTTGTAAGGCACTGTGAAGGATTTTTGTCTACTGATGGGCAATTGAGGAATCCAGTTTTACTCAAAAGACTGGGATGCCTTAAAGCAGGGGTCAAGAGGCCTAAGAAGACATTCTGAAACTTGCACAAAGACACCAACCCTCATTCATACTGAGTATTTCATAAGCCAGCCCTGGGGACACAACCTGTGATCTCAGGATTTAGAAGGCTAAGGCAGAGGGATGGTGAGTTTAAGAGTAGCCTGGACTACCCTTGCACACGCAAGCACACATATGTGTTTATGTGAGTAATGCTTGAATATTTTTATGTCTGTGCACATCTGTTCATCTGTGGACTGTGTGTTTCTCTGTAGTATGTTTTCATGAGCATGTATTATTATATTTAAGTACTGGAGGTGGCTTTGTGTCTGTGCTGGCTAGTTTTATGTCAAAATAACAAACCAACAAGTAACAACAGCAGAAGTCACCTCCAAGCAGGCACACACCAAGCTTAAAGTATGAGCTCAGACTTCATCGCTCATCCTCAGTTTCTGGTCATAGAACATGGGGTCACAGTGCCTGATCTCCTCATCTCAGATGACTGCTGAGGTGACTGAAGGGGACATGGGAACTGCTCTGGTGACGATGAGAGAAAACTAGGTACACAGCCACAATGCTGCCTCGACTGCACCTAGAGTGAACATGCAACAAGACAAAGACTTATCTGAAGGGGGTTTTCATCTTAAGCTGAAGCCAGGTACTGTCACCCCTCAATCTCAGCTGCAAAATGCAGAGACAGCCAGGGATATACGCAGTAACCTTCCTATTCCTTCCTCCCGTGGCCTGACAAAGTCCTCAACAGGAACTTGGGACAGGTCTGCTAACCATAGCTAACACAGTGGTTTCTGGGATCTCAGAGGTGTATAGCAGTCTGCGAAGAGGGAAAGGCAGCCTCTGGGCTGTCTGGACTGTCCTCCATCTGATTTTGGGCTACATAAGATTATATGTATGTGTAATTCATCAGTACATACAGGGTTGGCACTTCCTACAACTTCAACTCCTTGTAAAGAATTCAAGAAGATGGCCAAGACAGTCGCTTTAATTCTCCTAATTTAGTGAAGAATTCAAATAATAATAATAATAATAAATTCAGCTAAGTGTATGTGTGTGTGTGTGTGCGAGCATGCATGCACACGCAAGCAGACACGTGTGTTTATGTGAGTAATGCTTGAGTATTTTTATGTCTGTGCACATCTGTTCATCTGTGGACTGTGTGTTTCTGTATAGTGTGTTTTCATGAGCATGTATTATTATATTTAAGTACTGGGGGTGATTTTGTGTCTGTGCTGACTAGTTTTATGTCAACATGACATGGGCTAGAGTCATTTTTTAATAAGGAACTTCAACTGAGAAAATGACCCCACCAGATTGACCTGTGGGCAAGTCTGCAGCACTTGCTTGACTGATGATTGGTGGAAGAGGGCCCAACTCACTGTGGGTGGTGCCACTTAGACAGGTAGTCCTAGATACTATAAGAAGACAGGCTGAGCAAGCCATGAAGATCAAGCCAATAAGCAGCACTCCTCCATGGCCTATGCTTCAGTTCCTGCCTCCAGGTTCCTGATTTGACTTTCTGTCCTGACTTCCTTTGATGATGGACTGTGATGTGGAACTGTAAGCGGAAACCCTTTCCTCTTCATGTTGTTTTTGGTAATGATGTTTCATCACAGCGATGGAAACCCTAACTATGAGTTTCACAGTGCTTGTGTGTTGCATCTATATGGATGTGTTTCTGGGTATTTTTATGCATATATCTATGTGTATGGTGTGTGTGTGCACGTGTGCGTGCACGCGTGCGTGTGCGTGTGCGTGTGTGTGTGTGTGTGTGTGTGTGTGTGTGTGTGTGTGTGTGTGTGTGTTGGAAACAGGCATGCAGACTGGGCTCTGGGATGCTCCTATTGGCTTTAGATTCTGGACACAGATAAGAGTACCTTCCTGAAGAGCTAAGCAGAGAGTAAACAGGCAAAAGAAAGAGAGAAAATGAGAGAGAGCAAGAGTGAGAGAGAGGCTGCAAATAGCACTGTGGTGGCAGAGCCCCAGCAAGAGAAACAGGACTTCATCACTGATGAGCAGGGAGGCAACAACCAGAGTTGTATCTTGTTTCCTTTAGGGACCCAGTGGGGATGTCTGAGGGCACATAGGACACATAGACACCTCTAGGAAATCCTGGTCACATGCAGCAGGTGACAATGAGAACCAGTGAGGTAGCAGTGATAGGGTAGACACACTTGTATCCTCTGACACTGGGAGTACTTGAGCTGTGTCGAATAGTCCGTCTTTTTCAACAGGAACCTTTTGGTGCTATGTGGACAGCTGCCTGGAGGTGGCTTGTCCAGCTCAGAAGCAACTTCTTCATGTGCTCACTGTACTCCCTTCTTCTCGATGAGATGGGCACTGGCACTGTCCTTCCAACCCCCAGATGAGGAATCCTAGGCTCAGATAGGTCCAGAACCACGTGAGCCAATACCCAGACAGTGAAGGGTGATCTCAGCTCATGGCTGGCTCAGAGCTCAGACCCAAGTGGTGCCTGGTTATTTCTGCAAGTGGAGAGGCAAGCAAGGAGAAGATAGGAGACTACCAGGCGAGCCATGGGCCCGTGGAGGACACCTGTATGGACAGATGTCCCTTCAGAAGATTCCAGGGCATCATTTGTCAGTGTCTTCCCCACCTCCGGCCTCACACCATGATCTGGTAAGAAACTCTGCAATGCCTTTCAGTGTCATGAAGCATCATGCCCAAAGTCCTCCCGTGGCAGTGGATCCCACAGTACTCCTTATTCCTAGCCGGCAGTACACCAACCACACTTCTGCCTTCTACTAGACACTGGCTCTTTGGATGATTCTCCAAAATACCCAGCAACTTTTCCATAAGGTCCATCCAAGGGTCAACATACCACTATCACCCAAGATCAAAGCCTTCCTAACAAATACCTGCCTCTAACCATACCTTCAATGGTTTCCATTTTCATGCTCAGAACCCTCTCCAGAGAGACTCCTTAATAGAAGTTATTTCTCCATTGGCCTCCCAGGTCCAAATGGGAAGAGGAAATCATGTGTTTAGTTCTGGACTTTCAACATCTGGGGAGGATCTAGGGTGGACTTGGGGCAGAAGAATGAGTAAGGAGTCCAGGGATCAGAGGCTCCTGAATCTCAAGCCCCAGGTGGGCTGTATGGTTTCATGTGCACTTTGTCAAACACAGCAGAGGAGGTGTGGTGGGTTGAATGAGAAACGTCCTCCATAAGCTCACAGATGTAAGAAGCACTTGAGCTCTAGTTGGTGGTGCTGTTTGGTGAGGTTAGGTAAACTTCAGGAGGTAGAGCTTTGCTATACATGCCACTAGGGGTGGGCTTTGAGGATTTGTCACTTCATCCAACCTCCTGTTCCTCTCTCTCTCTCTCTCTCTCTCTCTCTCTCTCTCTCTCTCTCTCTCTCTCTCTCTCTCCCTGTGTGTGTCTGTCTGTCTATCTGTATGTATGTATGTATGTATGTATGTATCTGTCTATCTATCTATCATCTACTCTCTCTCTCTCTCTCTCTCTCTCTTTCTCTGTGTGTGTGTGTCTGTCTGTCTGTCTGTATGTATGTATGTATCTATCTATCTATCATCTACTCTCTCTCTCTCTGTCTCTGTGTGTGTGTGTGTCTGTCTGTCTGTATGTATGTATGTATGTATGTATGTATGTATCATCTATTCTCTCTCTCTCTCTCTCTCTCTCTCTCTCTCTCTCTCTCTCTCTCTCTCTCTCCTCCCTGCTCCCTGAATGATGGTGGGGATGGGAATGTGATCAGCCAGGTTCCTGGTCCTACTACCTACCATTCTTTCCCTGCCTGGAGCCTTGTCTTCCTCACCACGGTGGACGCTATAAGTCAAAGTAAACCTGCCTTCCTCACGTTGCTTTTGTCGGCATATTTTATTACAGCAACAGAAAAGTAACTAACAGAGGAGAGTGGAACAGGAACACCTACAGGGTTACCATCACTTCTAGACAGAGAGGAATTGGGGTGTCAAAGCACTCAGAGGGGTGAGTGAGGGGCCTGTGTTCCTGAGAGGTGTGCCATGGGCCTTGGCCATGGCAAATATAACCGAGACTGAGCAGTCAGACCCCAGCATGCAGCCTTGCTGTAGACCTACACAGATAGCTTAGCTGCTGACCTCAGAGGATGTGCCACGGAGTTTTTGGAGTGTGTGAATGACTTACAACCCATCTAGAGAAATGTCTGTGAGTATCCAGCAAGCAGCCAGCAAACACAGGTACCACCATGGTTACTACTGGCACAGTTCCGTCATAGCTGTGGTTGGTAAAGTCTTACCGCTCGAGTTGAGAATGAAAGCGCAGAGGAGAGGGTCAGCAGTCACACAAGAAGACCCAGGAAAGATGGGAAGGCCTGTGTGCTCAAAGGTTGGCAGGGAAAAAGGAAGAAAACTGCCCTGGAACTTCCTTCTAAGTCACACTAGTTCAGCTTAAGGAGTTATGGAAAGTCATGTCAGTTGGAGATAAGATAAAATTGGACCCATACTCATTTCAGACATTAAAAAAAAAAGTGCTTAATTTAAAAACTAAGCAAAGGTCGGTGGTGTAGCTCAGTGGTAGACTGCCTGCTTAGCATACACCAGGTTCTGGGTTCAATCATCTGTACCACAATAAATGAATGAATGAGGATTTTTAAATAACTAAACACTTAATTAACATTATTTAAATGACATATTTAATATGTAAATATTTAATTTAATATTTAAATGACAAAAGTAATAAGAGCAAGTAATTCAGGTGGTAGACTATTCCAGAGAGTATGGGTCAGGGATACATTTTATATCATGACAGAAATACTATCTTTTTTGCTGTAAAGCTTGCTAAGAGAAAAACAAAGTGAAAGAGAAGGGAGAAGGGGATGGAAGGAGGAGG
Source organism: Peromyscus leucopus (assembly GCF_004664715.2). Taxonomy (NCBI): domain Eukaryota; kingdom Metazoa; phylum Chordata; class Mammalia; order Rodentia; family Cricetidae; genus Peromyscus; species Peromyscus leucopus. The sequence goes on along the minus strand of NC_051073.1, from coordinate 1,098,776 downwards.
GAGGAAGGAGGGAGGGAGAGAGGGAGGGAGGGAGGGGAGGGAGGAAGGGAGGGAGAGACTTTTCAGTGGATGGACAGATAGAGAACTCCCCCAGCTCAAGTTATCAGGTATAAATTGGGTTGAACCTTCCTCTGCCTTTTTGTTTCATTCACAACTCAGCAGATTAGAGGGCTGTTACACTGAGGAAACTTATCTGTTTTACTTAGCCCACACATATTCAACTGCTAATGCCTTCAGCTAGCTGAGCACCCCAGGGCCCAGGAAAGTTGACCTAACAAACTAACAAACACAATCCTCCATCATGCTGGCATCCCCACTTTCCTGTGAGGGACACAGCACACAATGCCAGAGCCACTGAGTCAAAGCCCCACAGGAACAGCACTCAAAGGCAGAGCACATGATTATAGGAAAAGGTCCTGTTTCCTGAACTTAACTCTAACTAGAAATGACCTCCAGTGATGAAGTTGATGCAGAGAATAGGAGGTGTATTGAGAAATAATAGATAAATTACAGGGAACACATGGAGGGCTGACAGGAGAGAACAAGGCCAGACATAAAGTCCATGTTCTTATCTTGCCCACGGCATCTGATTGTTAGTTTACAAGATCATATTAGAGTAGCCAGAGCACCTCCAAGAAGGCACTTGAGGTGGGAATAGAACACAATAGTGACATCATTACATCAATACCTATGCAATTTTGTCACAATGTAATTTTTAAGGGGAAGCTCTAGATCTTTATAAGATATCTTAAAATCTTTGTTATCACTATTATAGGAATAGTCCCTACTGGTTAGCTTTTATGCAACTAGAAGGTGCTATGCAGGCTGCTGGAAGAAAAAGTTATCAACAGTCTTCCTCAACTGTGAACCCTATGAACTACAGTAATGACAGACATGGGAGGACATGCCTGTGGGTTCAATGGTGGCATGAATGTTGTGGGGGTCATCAACTTCTTTTTAATTGGCTTCAAGGTCTGTTCCACAGGTAGAAACACATGCCTGGTACTGAAAATCTGGCCAAGAACACAGGGTTGGGGAGGTCAGTGACCCCATGGGTGAAGATACTATTATTCTGCTAAATAGACATAGTATCAACTGTCCTCTATCATAGATTACTGTAGCTCTCGGGCCTCATCATAGAAGTTTCTTTGTTGGATGTTCGCTAATGCAGGAACTCACAACTGGTCAGAGTACAGACAATAAGTGTCTGTGGAGTCCTCAGGTACAAGTGGGCATTTATATCACTCCTTCCCTAAAGGCTCAGGAACAGTCACAAGAAGAGGGGACAGAAGGATTGCTAAGAGCCTGGAGTTTAGGACAGAATAAGTGAAACAGCATCTTCTGGTCATGAGAGAGTGACAGCATTCATGAACTCACAGCAGCTGTGGTTGGCCACACAAAAACTTCCACAAGATCCAGCCAGTCATGCTGTGGGATGTTCTGTATGTTAAATGTGTTGCTCTGATTGGTTAATAAATAAAACACTGATTGGCCAGTAGCCAGGCAGGAAGTATAGGCGGGACAAGGAGAGAAGAGAATTCTGGGAACAGGAAGGCTGAGGAGAGAGACCTGCCAGCTGCCGCCATGAAAAGATATAAGCCACGAGCCACATGGCAACTTATAGATTAATAGAAATGGGTTAGTTTAAGATATAAGAACAGTTAGCAAGAAGCCTGCCATGGCCATACAGTTTATAAGCAATATAAATCTCTGTGTGTTTATTTGGTTGGGTTTGAGCGGCCGGCCGTGGACTTGCAGGTGAGAGAGATTTGTCCTGACTGTGAGCCAGGCAGGACCAGAAAAACTCCAGCTACACAGTCATCATTCCAGATTGGGAGGAAAGTGAGCAGTTCACAAGCCCCAACCTCTAAATGAAGAGCCATGGACAGCTGATGGCTTCTGGAGGACAGAAAGTGAGTTTCCTTTAAATGTGTCACTCCTGATAGGTCAAATACCATCCAGTGGATGACCCCACTCTCAGGAGTAAATGAACAGCATAAATCATATACAGTGGGTTATTTAAAAATTAATAAAAGAACAAAAAGTTGTAGGGTAAGGAGGTGGAGTCGGACTGGGAGAGTTAGGAATAAAGGTGGGGTGACTATGACAAAAATACCTTGTATAGAAGTCTCAAAAATTAATAAAAAAAATATTGTAAAAGCCTATCCTCTGGGGACTAAACCTTCCACACAGGAACCTGCAGGACATGTTTAGATTTAAGACACAGCAGTAATGAGTCCTCTCCAGGGACAGGACTGAAGTATTGAAATTGAATCTTACTTGATTGCCAGCATATCAACAGAGTTGGCTGTTTAAGACAAGCGCAACCCGTTTCCTCGTCAGCAAACCCTTCTGAAGCAAGTGCACTATCTCCATGCATCACATATAGCCAGGACATCTGTTCAGTCATTAGCAATGACCGCTGAGCCCCTGCTACTGCGGGGACCATGGGCACACAGGGTGCACTGGGAACCGGAGCATGAAGGGTTTATAGGTAGGATGAATAAACAAAAACTGCTTCTCTCATGATATGGCAGTCAAATTACACTTGTTGAGGGGTGGCGAGATGACTCAGCAGGTGCAGGGCACTGGCCACCATGCTGGTGACCTAAGATCAAACTCGGGAGCCTATATAATGGAAGGAGAGGACTGACTCTCACAAGTTGTCTTTTGACCTCCACTTGTATCACACACACACACACACACACACACACACACACACTAAAAGAGACACATAAATATATAAAATGTAATCAGCTCATATACATTTTATGGAAACTATACTCACTCTAGTTTATTTATGAGAAAAACTCAAGAAGACATCTTATTAAACCCTGAAATACTTGTATTCTGATGTCTCTGTGATTTATTTCTTGGGCAATTTACAACCAGAGAAAACATCAGTCACGTTGCACATACAAAGATGAGAGTGGATGGTTACTGTAGTGCTGCTTGTGAATAACACAATTACCCACCAGTAGAGCCCAGATTAAATCAGCTGTGGTGTATCTGCTGATGGAATATTATGCCATCCTTAAAAAGCTACTGAAGTGCAAGAGACCAAACCTCAGGATGTGCCGAATCCTCAGTGTTGAGTAAAGGAAGGGGAGCACTCCCATCCCCCACTTACACACAGATGTGCATATGTTTATATGCTCTCTCTCTCTCACACACACACAGTCCTTGTATGAATATCTATAAAGCCATTATCCATCCCAAAGTAATAGAGGAGGGACACGTAACTTCATGACACAATTATTCCTATGAAATGAATATTTCTTCACTAATTTCAGTTTGGTTTGCAGTTTGGCTAATTTTTCAGTTAAAAGTTATTAGCACCAGATAATACCAGTGAACTTTACGAGATCACTGCACATAGGGCCAATGAGATGGCTCAGCAGGTAAAGGCCATTGACACCAAGCCTGAGCCTAACCTAAGTTTGATCCCTGAGACCCTAGATAGAAGAGAACCCACTCCCACAGATTGTCCTTTGGAATCCACAGGTGTGCACACACATGCATATACACACAATAAACAAGGAAATAAATAAACTCCAAGAAATAGATTACTGCATACAATTCAATACTATCCAAACACACCAGCCAATAGCCACATTAGTCTTCCTAGATTTAAATGTGAGGTAATGAAAAGAAGATTTAAAATGTTACCTGAAAGCAAGGCATGGTGCTAGAATGCTGGCACTCAGGAGATTGGGGCAGGAGGATCATGAATGTGAGGCCAGCCTTCACTACATAGCCAAACATTCTGAAAAAGTGAGTTTATTTCCTAAGTTATGCCATCCATATTTCCCGTGCCAGTCACCACACCCAGCTAGTGACTGGCACATTGGGTAGCACAGATTCAATACATTTCCACTACCGTGAATAGTGACTTGGGATGACCTCAACCCAGAAGCTCTCACGGTCCCAAAAGACACAATTCTGGAGTTGAATCTAAATCTCTGACATCTCAGATCCCCAAACTCACAATCCTGAAAGTTCAGAATTCCAAATGTTGAAATCTTGGGAGCCCCAGACCCCAAGTAAGAATTCCTAGAAAGACAAAACAAAAGAGGCTGTTCTGGTTTCATTCTGTTGTCGTGACAAAAACAAGCAACAAAAACCTGAGCAGAAAGCAAATGAGGGAGAGAAGTTTTGTTCTGCTTACAAGTCTGAGTTGTAGCTCATTACTGAAGGGAAGTCAGGGCAGGAACCTGGAGCAGCTCACTGTAACATGCACATAGTCAAGAACAGGGAGAGGTTATTGCGGAGACACCATCTGCTGCCAGCTCCCATCCCCCTTCTCCTGTCTCGTCACTGAGCCCTCTGTCTAGGGAGTGGTGCCGATCACATTGGGCTGGGTCTTCCCATATCCATCAGCTTCACTAAGACAGTCCCCCGGACATAGCCACAGACCAATTGGATTTAAGCCATCCCTTCTCTTCTCGGGTTATTCTAGGTTGTGACAAGTTGACACTTAAATGAACCAGCACAGGGGCTATGCAAGAAGGGAAGGAAACTGAATCCCAGGTGAAATATTGGTGACATGTTCACCAAAGATGAAAATTGTAGTTTCAAACTAGAGTTTTATAGTTCTGTGTCCACCTTGGACTCTTTGCTGGTAAATAAAATTCCTTCTCATGAGCGACAGTCCTTCTCATTCTTCTAAGAAATCAGGGAACTTACTGACTGGTTCAAAAATACTTATAAGCACACTATGATGAGGAAACACACGTGCTGCTGTTTGGTGGATGCCTAAGTTGCAAAAAGACTTTTGAGGAGTCCTTGTTTGCTTTACGCACTTCCTTACTGATTTGCCTTTCTAAAAGTGTTCTATCATGATGTTCATCTGAGGATGGACTGTAGTGGGCAGCTGTTTCTGTCTATGACACTCAATCCCCACCCCTAGGGAAGCAGCAGGTAACTGCCCACTTGACTATGACCTTGAAGTACATGCCCCTGGGGTGTGGCCTCGCCAACCCTTAAGACCTGGGATGCACGTAGGCAGTTCTCTCTCCCTCATTGGTTTGGATGCTGAGATGGACCAGGCAGAAGAAGAACGTGGACCATAGCTGGGCTTTCCAGGACCCAACAACAAATCTCCTGTGCTGTGGTGAGTTTTTATCCCGTAATAAATTCCTTGCCCTTTAAGCAGACTCCATGGATTTCTCACATTAGTGGACATTCATCTGACTATGCATATCCATAACAATGTTAAAACCTTCTCAATAAATGAAGATATCTGTACATCTGCCTCTGTAGAAGATAATACTTCTCAAAATCTTGGTTTTGGAGTTGCTGTACAGGAAAGCCCCTTATCAGCTTGTGGTCCTTCTCGCCAACAGACTGAAGCTGTCTGTCACAGTATTTCAGATGACTTTGGTTACACACCTGTTTGCTCACAGCCTCCAGCCACAGGCACACATGCACACATTTTGCTTTTGGACCTATTTCTTCATAAACACAGCCACTCATCCTAAGTGTTAGACCCGCATGACATTGGGCTGTTTATTCTTGAAAAGGCACATATGTTATTGTTTCATATTTTATTTTGTAAAATAACCTAATGTGTGTTCTATTGGGTTTTTCTATGTTTCTCACATCAATCCCCCTTTGAAAAATGTAAATTCATGTCTTTTAGGAATTTAAAGTTATTTTTCCCAAAATTACATTTTCAATATTTTCACCTTTTAGGATCTTAATCCTCAGGAATCTTGATCTTTAATAATTAGTCTTCATAATGGTACCCTTTGAAGGTGTGACCCAAATTCACTCTGGATACTTTTCAGAGACCTAAAGCTAGAGAAGTTTTCCTGAAATACCAAAGCCTTTGCTCCTCATTCTAGAATTGATGCAAAAGAAAGATACTCAACAATATTTCCCATGACAAAATCAAGAAGAGCATTTACTTAAAATGACACAGCTCTCTCCTCTTCTTCTTTCAGGGACAGGAAGCCCATCCCCTCCACCTTCTACATTGTCATGAGGTCAAGCTTTTGGTCCTTTTACAATCTGCATTTAAGTGTCTCAGTATCCGGGCCCTTTTACTCTCCTGCTACTTCAGTTAACCGAAGTCTAGTGAATGCTGCTTGAAAACATAAAGCCATGGCACACTCAAGCCATGATATTCAGAATATTTAATTTTGTATACATACTGTTTTTCTGAGTCATCATATTCTCATTCATTTGAGGTCCCTTTCAACTCCCAGAAGTGAAACTATAAGTCTAGCTGAAAGTATATTTGGTAACTGTCAGGGTCATGTGGCTTAGTGTGATGAAATGTATCAGTGCAAAGTTCGGAGCTGGACCATCCATGTATTCCCCATGAGGATGACACTTGTGTCCCTTAATCACTATTGTATAAACTTAAACCTTCCCTGGCCACCAAAACAGGGCTCTCATTCAGCCAAATGCCCAAAAAGCCATGTTTAAAACCTCAGTATATCTGCATTCAGTCCAGAAGTTTCAAGGACAGGAAACGCATTATCAGTCTATGTATTTCTTTATTTATTCATCTAAGGGGTCTGCATAAAAAAACTAAATATGTACTGGAAATGCACACATTTCAATCACTATTCAATCTACTGCTATGAAAAAAATTTAAAGTAAACATAGCAACGTTCATAAACAAGACACAGGGTAATCATTACCTTTATAAATAAATTTTTCCTAATATTTTTTCTGTTATGAGAAAAAAGAACTTCAAATAAAGATGGCTGTCATTACTCTTAGATAGCATCATCTTCAGAGAAAAAAAGATAAAAGATATTGCATCTAGAGAAACAAAGACATGGTGGTTTTTAAATGCACATTCAAAGATCAAGTTGAGATCCAAGAAATCAAAAGCATGATAGTGAAACTGAAAAATCCCAAAGAAAATATTATCTAGAAGAAGGAAGGAAGACTCAAAAGGGAAAATTTGAGAGCATAGCTGTTTTGCAGTTTAGAGGAGTAGTCTACCAAGCCTGACATCACAAAGAGAGAACCTCTTACAGAGGGGAGAGATCATAAAAGCAATAACTCAAGAACTTCTCAGAACCAAATGATGTGACTTATGTGCCCTGTACAGCAAATGGAAACAGGCCTGCATCAAAGTATAGTTATGTAAAATTTTAGATTGCCACAGCAAAGCTTATATACAGCAATGGTGAAAAAAACAGACTTGACACAAGAGATTGAGAAGCAATGCAGGTATGGAATTTCTTAAAATGATTAAAAGTCAGAAAATAAAAGATCAAGTTACTTAGAACTGAGCAAAATGATCCCTTATTCGGAATTCTGGGCTTAAACTCTTGGTAATTCTAAGTCCGTTTTTATAAAGTAAGTCCTCGGCAGTTTGTGAACCCTGTGCTCTCTATCAGGGGATGACTGCAGGTGGACTCCACTTAAATGAAGCTGGAAAACAGAAAACAGGAGATCCAAACCAAGACGAGAGGGAAGGATGACCTAGCGTGAAGGTACAGACCCTGGTACAGCTTGTCCTGAACTGGCAACAACTGGTTCATGCTACATCTGGCCAGCAGCTCCTAAAGAAACTATAAACTCCTGGCTGTTGGAGTTATACAAAGGGGAGAAATCTGAATTAGTCATAGGTTCATGGGAAACCTAGCAAGCAGATGAGATGACAGATATTAACACCAGGGGTCACCTTACTTTGAGACTTACTTATAACATTGAAAACACTGGGTATGGAAAGTACAAGCATGTAGTGTGGTCAGATGAACACTGCAAGCTCCTGAAAAGACAGTGGTAGGGCTGCAGGTGTGTGTGTGTGTGAGTCATTGTGTGACTTAGAGTGCACTCTTCCTCCACTATCATGAGAAGTTAACAAACTGTGATTATACAGTAAAAACCTTTCCTCAGTACTTATGTTGTTTCCAAAAAAAAAAGATAATATTTAAGTCAGTGGTTCTCACCTTTCCTAATTTTGCAACCCTTTAATACAGTTCTTGTTATGGTGATCCCAAACCATAAGATTATTTTCACTGCTACTTCACAACTGTAATTTTGCTACTGTTATGGATTGTAACGTAAATATCTGTTTTTTTCCAATGACCTTAGGCGACCCCTGGGAAAGAGGTCATGACCCACAGGTTGAGAACTGATGTTCTAAAGGGAAAAGAAAGACTTGAAATGAGGATACTGTATGTAGCAAACCTCATAGCTATGGTATTAGCTACTTTACTGTTGCTGTGATAAAACACTGTAACCTGTAGTAGGACAGGCCCATAGGGTCAAGGAAATTGACTCAAGCCAGTTGCCAATGCATGCACATGATATACTTCCTTAGGAGCCAACCTGGAGTCTGCCTGAGAGCCTAGCAACAAGAGTTGTCAGAGTTCCTGATCGTGCCCAGCCAGTGAGGGATGACCATGCAATGTTACCAGATTGAGACACAGCCTGGGTGCTGGGAGGAGGGCACATAAGGCCTTCTCCACTACTAAATAAATGAGTCTGCCTTCAACTGACTCCTGGTGTCTGTTTTGTTGATGCCACACCTTCTCACCCCCTCCCCTGAGGGAGCCATTAGAACTAAGCAACAATAACCAAGGCAACTTACAGGAGAAAAGTATACTTGGGCTCACAGTTCAGAATGTACAAGCCCATGACTATCATGGAGAAGAAGTAGAAGCTGAGGGTTCATACCTTGAACCTCAGCAGGAAGCAGAATGAGAGACACAGAAATGGCTTGACTCTTCAGACTCTCAGAGTTGGCTCTAGGGACATACCTCCTTCAGCAAGATGACACCTCCTAAACCTCTCCAAGCAGAACCATGAACTGGCAACCAAGCATTCAGACATCTGAGTGGGTCCCCACTCCCCTCCCTCAGCCCAACTCAGACCTGAGATGTCTAGTTTCTTCTCAGAGCAGAGAAGGCATTGACATTTCTCACCTTGGTCAGCTTTAAGAACCCTGCCTCCCAGTTTACTCTATTAAACAAAGAGGCTGAGCTTCCAAACTGCTACAGTTTCTCCATCTGAGAGCCCAGACCACCCAATCCAAGCTTCCTGTCTCTGTGTCTGTCTGTCTGTCTTGTCTTCATTCCCTCACCCCCTCAGTCAGTCCCTGGTCTGAGTAAGGACTCAGCAATGAACAGTTATAAAAGTGCCCAATCAAAGGGAAGGTCTGCCACATCGAACAAAATAAAAGCAAGATCTGACCACCTCAATCATCTGAAAGCACATCTCAAATTCAGAGGCATAAATAAGCTCAAGATAAGAGGGTGGGAAAATGATGAGCAGGAGAACTGGGTTTGGGGTATAACTAAGAAATGCAATAGATTTTAAAACAGCAAATGTCTAGAGATATAAAATGTACTCTCCCATTTTTTTTATTGTCTGGCAATTTCATACATTTTTATAATGAATCCAAACACTAGAAATCAAGTTTAAAACCACACAAAGCAATTTCACACCATGACTAAGCAGTATTTGTCACAGCCTGTAAGCTTGGCTTAACATTTATAAACCAATTTTTCTGGGCTGGGAGATGACGTGGTGGCTGAAGTGTGTGGCATATGCCTGAGAACTAGATATTGGATACCAGAACCCATGTAACAGCCAAGTGAATGAGAGGCGAAGCCGGGGCATCCCTGGAGCAAGCTGGATAACCAGATGAGCTGAAGCAGCCAGTTCCGGTTTGAGGGAGAGACACTACCTCAATATATAAAATGGAACATGATCAAAGAAGACTCTGGACTTCAACCTGAGGCCTCCACACACATGCACCTCTACACACTTGCACCTATACATATGTGAACATGTGAATATACTTGCATACATACACAAAAATCAATTTACATAATATACATTAGTAGAACAAATGGCAATAAACATGGAGTCATCTGAGTAGAAGCTCAGCATCTTTTATGATAAACACACTCAGCTAACCAGGAATAGAAAGGAATATTCTAAATGGTGTCTAAAGAGTTATTTTATTTTTAATTGTGTGTTCATTGGGAGGAGTATGTACACATGAGTGCAGGTGCCCACAGAGACCAGAGACATTATATACCTTGGAGCTGGATACAAGTGGTTGTGAGCCACCTGCTATGTGGGTGCTGGGCATCAAACTCAAGTCCTCTGCAAAAGTAGGCAGCACTCTTAACCACTGAGCCATTTCTTTAGCCCCAAGGGTGTCTCAAAATAGCCCATAGCTGACATCACAATTACTGGTGGAAAACTGGATGTTTTTCCCCCAAGACCAAGAACATGGTCCAGCCACTTGTAGTTTGTGTTAAATTTTAAGTTTTCTCTAGGCAGCTGGGCAGGAAACACAGCCAAGGGCATTGTGATTAGAAGGAGAAGTAGTAAAACTCTCTTTGGAAGGGACTTGCATCCTTAAGGAGTCTACTCTGAAACAACCTGAGCAGGGATGAAAGGTATTAAATCAACACATAGAACTTAATTGTTTTTCTCTGCAGTTTCGCCAAACCTAGAAATGAAATGAAGATGAAGGTCACTACCTCACAACAGCATCAAAAGGAACAGGAGGAAAAAAAAACTAGGTATATGTCTTTCAAAAAAAAAATACAAGACACACGTCATAAAGACTATAAAATGGTAAATGGGACCTAAATGAATGTAAAATATCCAGGATTCATGAAACAGAATCGTTAAGATGTCACCTGATGCTTAACATGATTCAATCAGGCTGGCTAGATAACTTCAGATGCCTTGTTTCTGGGTGTGTCTGTGAGAGTGGTCCAGACAAGATGGTTGTGTGACTTGGAGCACTGAGTAGGGAGGACACATCCCAGATGTGGGCAGTCACCATCCTGTTGATAGGAAATTCAGACATAACAGGTCAGAAAAGGAAGGAAAATTGTCTCTGCTGTCCTGCCTGCAGAGGGACATGCCCTACTGTTGCAGCTTCCACCACAGTGACTAACCTTGGACGTAGACTCCAGGTTGGTTGAACTTTGGACCCTGACAATTGCATCAGCACACCCTAACCCTTTGATCACAGTCTGAGGGCTGGCTTCCTGGATGTGAGGCTTCTAAACATGGCCCGCGTTGCACTTGTAGTTTCCTTGACCCTCACAAAGTGCTTCTTTGGCTCTCTACTTTGCAAATAGTCTCTCATGAGACTTGTCAGCACGTACATACAAACACATACATACACATAAATGTATGTGTCTTCCATCCATTCTGTTTCTTGAGCCCCTTGGCTAGCATGCTGCAACATTCTTTGAACTAATCTATATATTCAATGCAATCACTGTCAAAATATCAACTGCCCTTTTTTCCTAGAAATTGATAAACTGAGCCTAAAATTCATGTGGAATTACTAAAATAAGACAATTTCAAGAAAGAAACAGCAAAGCTATTTCCAGTTCCCAGGCTGACTCCACAGGTATAGTAACCAAGACAGTGTGGTGCTGGCCTAAGGACAGGCATAGAAATCAATAGAAAGTAATTGAGATCACAAATAAACCTCAATAATTAGAATCAGGTGGCTTTCATTAAAGGTGATGAGTAATTCAAAGAGCTGCAATCAGTGGTTAGAGACAGCTATATGTGGACACACTAAAGAATGGAGTTGAATCTCTCTATACCATCTCTAAAACTCAGCTCAAAATAGATTATAGATCTAAATGTAAGTGTGTCTGTCAAACTCAGGAAGAAAATACAGGAATATATATATATATATATATATATATATATATATATATATATATATATATATAACTTGAATTAGATGAGTATTCTCAAATATACCAAGAAAGGCATCCATGGCCAAAGGGAAATTTTTACAAAGCAGACTTCCACAAAATTAACGTCTCTTGTGCTGCAAATTATTTGATCAAGGAAGTAAAAATGCAGCCCACAGAATGGGGGAAATGCTTCCAAATCTTATATCTGAAGAATGGCTTTTATTCAGAATTTATAAATAACTCTTACAACTCAATAATTAAAAAATAACCCAATTAAAACAGAGGCAAAGAATGTGATTAGACATTTCTCCAGAGAAAATATGCAAATGGCCAATAAAACACAAAAAGGCTCTCATCACTCATCAGTGAATACAAACAAAACCCACAATGAGATACTGCATCATAAATCATCAGAGGCTCAGATTGCCTTAATCAGTCTGTGTTGCTGTGACAAGATGCCTTGGTCACTCCTGTCAGTGTTTCCATGCCTTATACACTACTTGCCTGTTAGTTACTTCCCCATCCTCTCAGACATGAGAGCACCTGCTGAGGGGACACTTCTTGTGCTTAAATGAGCCCCTTTTCCTTAAGAAAATCACAACGCACAAGAGTTGTGTGCCCCCCCACACACACACGTAAACTTTTTAAAAAGACTTTATTAAATATACAAGTTCTTGACCTAATGAAGAAAAATTTTTTGTAGGTGAAGGTTGCTAAAATCCAGCACAAAAGATATTTTAAGATGGAGGGGAAAAAATTACATAAGTTATTCACCTAACTTTTATTAAAATGTGTTACTATGATTATCCTGTATTGTTTATTATTAATTGTTGTAATCCTCTCCCTAGGATGTAGTTCATTAATTAATCTGTCCCTGTATGTGAAAACAAAAAATAAGTAGGTTAGGTGAGGATAAGGTAAAGTTACAGGTGAAGCATGTGGGAGATTGCCCAGGACTCGGGCTAAGTGGAGAAAGGGAACAGACTTCTGATGGATATGAGGATACTGGGCGGGAGTAATACAATGTACCATTTAGTTTAATAATAGTTGTACAATTCTGTTGTACAGTTTACTACCTGCACCAGAGGAGGCCCTTCCTCACCAAAACATGGCCACCTGCACCCAGAGGAGGCCCTTCCTCACCAGAACATGGCCACCTGCACCCAGAGGAGGCCCTTCCTCACCAGTACATGGCCACTTGCACCCAGGGCCCTCCCTCAGCAGAACATGGCCAGCTGCACCCTGGTCTCAGACCTTCAGCTGTGAGGAGAGGTGTCTGTTGTTTGCAAACTTCCATTGTTGAGCAGTGCTTCCCTTGGGTACTTCACCTACCTGATCACAAAAGAACTGAGTCCAGAAGAATGGAAAATGGAGAACAGATGAGCACAACCCATAATGGGAACAAGGGGTGGGAAGGAACAGCTGCCATTAACTGGAGACACTGGGGTTTCTCCTGTGAAGGATTATCACTAAAGGTAATGAGAGATGGGGGAGGGCATAGATGCCCCACTAACAGCACCAGGTGCTCTGAAGATGTTATCTTTAAAGCCAAGAGCCCTGGAGTGGAAGGACAGGCCTATAAATCCCATCACTCAGAAGCTGAAGGCAGAAGACACAGTTCAAGGTAAAAATATAAAAATATAAAAACACATGCAATAAAATAAAATCTTAAAATGAAATAAAATAATTATTTTTTTTTAAATCATGGAGTAACTTAGGTATGCCTTCCCACAAACAGCCTGGGGTGGAACCTCCCAGAATCTGGCATGTGCTTAGACACCAGACACATAGAATATGGTTGGTTGTTGCCATGTGGAAAAGGAGAAAAGGCGTGTGGGAAATACTTTGAGAGGGCTGCCATTGTGTTTAAGGATGAGGAACCAATCAGTGGGGTTACTCTCGGAACAAGGCAAGTGAGAGAACAGAAACCTGGGCTCCTGTCAGAGGTAACACAGTGTGTATGGGTAATATGCACTCTGAGGACCCCTGGGCTTGCCATGTAAACACTGAAACCAAATCTGAAGTTATTGTGGGGGGTGGGAGGGGAACTGCGCCCTCCTGTTCGGTGCAGGAAGCTAAGACTCTGCCTTGCATAGAGGAAGTGAGCAGGTGGTCTCTACACCTGCACAGGGGTTGAAGGCTGGTGAAAACTATGGAAGTTAACACCAGGGAAAGGGTTAAAATGGAGACAGCCTGCCTCCGGAGAGTGCAAGCTGGAATGAGGAGGATGAAGCACTGTGTCTACTGAATTTTGTTTAAACTCCAACAATACAACTTTTAAAAAGACATTTAAAGGAAGTCAATGGTATAAGGGTGAGAGTCAGACTTTCTGAGGCCAGTGAATGCCCAGCCGAGCTTACCTGTGCCCCAGGGTCTGGGCCCTGGCCATCGGGCTGGTCTTATATGCAGCTGTGTCCCACTGAGTGACGGGGCACCTGTATGAATGGACTTCTGTGTAAGAAACACTGTATAGCATTTTTACCTCAAGCTATGTTTCCAATCAGATCATTTTGTGTGTGTGGACACAGTGATGATACATCAGGCGTTCAAGTTCAAATTAATACTCTGAACTCAAACTTTCTCTTGTGCTTTCTTCCCATGGTCCTCTTGGATATCTCTGTACTGCACCTCTCACTTTTATCATGACCTTTTTCTAATCGGTGTGTGAAGTACTTTGGAGATCACAACTTTAAGTTCCATAGCTGAGAGACAGGCCCTGGGGTTATGGGCTCAGCGTGAACACTGGAGACGTGCAGAGACCCTAACACAGTCAGGTCATAGTCTGGCTGATGTCCGCAGCTCCTGACAACTGTCCACTTCTACCCCCTCATCTGTCTCTGTCTGTCTCTCTGTGTGTCCGTCCCCCCCACCTCTGTCCCAGCAAAACCACACATACTACATTGTTATTTGATATAGCCAGTACTGAGTGCCAGGAACCCAGGTAAGGGGTCAGAGCTAGGCCTGAGTCCTGAGTCCTACTCTCCCACTTATTAGCTATGAGACTTTGACAGCATCACTGAGCTTATCTGTACCTTGGTTTCCTCCTCCAGCAAATAGTGGTGGTAATCGTACCTGCTTCCCAGAGATGCTTAAAGGTAAATGAGATCTAGACAGGACATCTGATCAAAGCATAACTGTGAATCCTGTCTACTGTAGTAATTACTATGATCATCAGTGTATACTCACTTCATGGCCTGTCCTAGTTAGGATTTCCATTGATGTGATGAAGTACCACGACCAAAAGTAAGTTGGGAAGAAAAGAGTTTATTTGGCTTATGTATCCAGAGTTACAGTCCACTGAAGGAAGCCAGGGCAGGAACTCAAACTGAAGAGGAACCTGGAGGCAGGAGCTGATACAGAGGCCATGGAAGGGTGCTGCTTATTGGCTAGCTCCCCATGACTTGCTCAGTCTGCTTTCTTATAGAACCTTATAGAACCTAGGACCACCAACCCACCATGAGCTGGACCCTCCCTTATTAAGAAAATGCCTTACGGGCTTGTCCATAGCTCGATCTTATGGAGACATTTTCTCAACTAAGGCTTCCTCCTGTCTGATGACTCTAGCTTGTGTCAAGTTTACACTAAACTAGCCAGCATATAGTTCCTAAACCACATTTTATGAAAACCAACTACAGAAAGATTATGAATCTTCTTAGATCTCACAGGTTCCCCCAGCATCAGGCACATCCTGGGGCATCTGCACCAGAAGCACAGAGCATGATACTGTTTCCTCAGCAGCAACAGCAGCATGTCCCCCTCAGCCCAACAGCTGCTTGAGCTATTAGAGATTGTGGAGCCAAGGAGGTTATAGACTGGAGTGGATGGTCCCAGTGGCAGCCCAGGAAACTGCGGAGACCCTAAGGTGATGCTGTGAGGTTGTGTGGCCTGCTACAAAGCTTAGCTGGCTATGGGACATGAAGAGACAGAAGTAATGACTCCTATGAACAGAGGACTTTAAATGGTCCCGTCACAAAGCAAGGCCATGTATCTCTGATATAACAGACATGCCAATCAGCCTGATCATCATCAGACGGTGTGTACATGCATTTAAATCCAGTATTAAACTATTAATAAAATAATGAATTGGAAAGGATGCCATGAGTAACATAAATACCTTTAGCCCTTTGTGCTCGTGGGTTCCACATCCATGAATTCAATCAAGCCCAGAGTGAATATTTGATTTTTTTATTATTAATTAAATTTATTCATTTATTTTACATTCTGACTGCAGTTTCCCCTCCCTCTTCTCCTCCTATTCCCTCCACCCCTCCCCCCATCAACTCCTCCTCTGTTTCTGTTCAGAAAGGGGTAGGCCTCCATGGGTGTAAACAAAGCTTGGCATATCAAGTAGAGGTAGGAACTAAGCTCCTCCCCTTGTATTAAGGCTGGGTGAGGAAACCCAGTATGAGGAATAGGTTCCTGGAAGGCAAAGTGTTAGGGACAGGCCCTGCTTCTACCACTAGGAGTCTCACAAATAGATCAGGCTACACAACTGTCACATATATGTAGAGGGCCATGTCAGTCCCATGCAGGCTCCCTAGCTGCTGGTCCAGAGTCTGAGTTTCTATGAGGCCAGGTTAGTTGTTTTCTGTGGGTTCCTTGTGACAACCTTGACCCTCCTCCCTTGTACAGTTCTTCCTCCCTCTCAACAGGACTCTGAGCTCGACCCTGTGCTCAGCTGTGGATCTCTGCATCTGTTTCCATCAGTCAGATAGTTGCCAAGCTGAATACAGGAGAAGGATGTTCAGGCACTCTCTTTACTATTGCTAGGAGTCCTAGCTGGGGTCATCCTGGTAGATTCATGGGAGTTTCCCTTGCATCAGGTTTCTACCTGGCCCCCAAATGCCCCCCACATCCAGACATCTCTCTGATTACTCTCCCCTCCATCCACTCTACCAAACCAATCCTGTGGGGACTGGAAAGGTGGCTCTGCTGTTAAGAACACTTCCAAAGGAACTTTGGCTTCCCAAACCCACATGGTGTCTCATAGTCATCCTCAACTCCAGTTCCAGGAGGTTCTAGCACCCTCTCTGGTCTCCATGAGCACCGGGCACATACATGTGCACTTACATATATATATAGACAAAATACTCATACATATAAAATTTTAAACAAATAAATCTTTTAATTGTCTGTACTAAACAAGTACAGACATTTTTCTCATTCTTACTCCCCAAACTAACAAGTATTTACAGCACTTTATATCCAGTATGTGGTGGTATTCTAATTGTGCTGAAATGTGATTTTGATTGTATGTTAATAAATAAAGTTGCCCGGGGGTCAGAGCTATTAGAGCCATAGCAAGAGTGTGGTGGTGGTGGTGGTGGTGGTGGTGGTGGTGGTGGTGGCACACACCTTTAATCCCAGCACTTGGTAGAAGGGCTAGGTAGATCTCTGTGTCTTCAGGGATACAGACAGCATTGGAGACATATGCCTTTAAGACCTGGCGGGGGGGGGGGGGCGGCTGTACATACAGACAGTGACGAGGCAGTCATGTGTTTGGGTTTACAACCAATGAGAAGGCAGAACAAAAGACTATGAAACAACTTACACACAGGAAATAGCTCTCTTTCGGAAGCTAGGAGCTCGCAGGAGGAAGGGTAAGATTTTAGCTCTGAGCTCTGACCTCTCAGCTTTCTCTTTTATATTGGTTCTGTGTTTCTTATTTAATAAGACAGTTGGTTACATCTACACCAGTATGTATTGTAAGTAATTTAAAATATACTGGAGAAGGTTGATAGGTGATATGCAAATAATATTCCATGTTATATAAGCAACCTGAGCCACCTCAGATTCTGCTATTCACACATTCTAGAATCAAGTCCCTGTGGATATTTAGGAGTGATGAGAGTTCATTTTAAAGTAAGGAGACACTTTTCTGGGCCAGCAAGGTGGCTCAGTATGTGAAGGTGCTTGATGTACAATTGTGGTGATCCCAGAACCCATGTAAATGTGGAAAGAGAACACTGACTCCACAGTGATGTCCTCTCATCTCATCTCCTCATGTGTGCTGTGCCCACATGCGCGCGCGCGCGCGCGCGCACACACACACACACACGGAGGAAAGAGAAAGAAATAAAAATTACTTAATAAAAAATGTTTCTGGAGGTTTAAAACTTTTAAATGCCCTTAAACCATAGCTGTAGAGATGGCTCAGAGGTTAGTGCATACCGCTCTTCCAGAAGACCACTCTCTCCTCTCTCCCCCTCCCCTCTACCCTCTCTTTTCTCCTTTCCCTTCTCCCTTCTCTCCTCTCTTCCCTCTTTTCTCCTCTCTCCTCCCTTACTGATTGTGGATGCAATGAGACCAGCTGCTTCAAGCTGCAGATGCCTTGACTTCCCCACCATGATGGACTGTATCCTTGACCTGTAGGCAGGATAAACTCTCTCCCTTAAACTGCTTCTGTCAGAGTATTTTATCACAGCAACAGGAAAGTAACAGAGATACTTAATTATATGAGATGATGGATTCATTGCTAGTTGCTGGATTTCACACCTAAAAGTATTTAGTTCAAAATACTCATATTTGGAATTGCAAATGAGATCACTTCATGTTTATTTTAAATGGCACAATGAGAAGTTTTAGGTTATGAATCCTAAAATATTAACACCAAACATGTATACCCTTTCTCAATCTAAGTTAACCAAAATCATCTCATCTTATCTATCGATGAAGCACTAGAATCCTAAGATCCCGGGAGTGGCCTCTGTGTCCTCCTTACTACCTCCCCGTTACTCTAGAATCACAGCTGTACAAATTGCTCATGATATCATTCCTTCCAGGTCAGCAGCTCACACAACCTCTGTGAGTCCTGTCTCTGTAAAGAAAAAACAGGTATCAAGTGAAGAGCAGAGAGCAGCTTCAATTTGGTTAAGAAACAAAGTGTATTACAAGCCACGAGCTTGAAGCGGGAGTGGTGGCCACACCTTTAATATCAGCACTCCGGAGGCGGAGGCAGGAGGATCTACATAGCAAGTTACAGGGCAGCCAGGGCTACACAGTGAGACCTTGCCTCAAAATTAATTAAATTTAAGGAAAAAGGAATTTTGATGGGGATAACCTTGAAACTGTAGACTGCTTTTGGTGGGTGGCCATTTTTATATTAATTCTTTCGATCCATAAGCATGGGAGATCAGAAAGTATAAACAATCCAGGGAGAGAAAGAACTTGGCACATGGTGATGTGAGAATGCTAGTCATGACTGCAATGATTATGTTGACAAGAGTAGTGATAACACATAGTGTAAATAGTAAGTAGAAATGAATTAAGTGGAGACAAACACTGGGATTGCACTGGTTATCCTGGATGGTGGGACTGGAGACAAACACTAGGATTGCACTGGTTATCCTGGCCAGTGGGACTGGAGACAAACACGGGGATTGCACTGGTTATCCTGGCCAGTGGGACTGGAGATAAACACTAGGATTGCACTGGTTATCCTGGATGGTGGGACTGGAGACAAACACTGGGATTGCACTGGTTATCCTGGCCAGTGGGACTGGAGACAAACACTGGGATTGCACTGGTTATCCTGGCCAGTGGGACTGGAGACAAACACTGGGATTGCACTGGCTATCCTGGATGGTGGGACTGGAGACAAACACTGGGATTGCACTGGCTATCCTGGATGGTGGGACTGGAGACAAACACCGGGATTGCACTGGTTATCCTGGCAAGTAGGACTGGAGACAAACACTAGGATTGCACTGGCTATCCTGGATGGTGGGACTGGAGACAAACACCGGGATTGCACTGGTTATCCTGGATGGTGGGACTGGAGACAAACACTAGGATTGCACTGGTTATCCTGGCCGGTGGGACTGGAGACAAACACTGGGATTGCACTGGTTATCCTGGCCAGTGGGACTGGAGACAAACACGGGATTGCACTGGTTATCCTGGTGGTGGGACTGGAGACAAACACTGGGATTGCACTGGTTATCCTGGATGGTGGGACTGGAGACAAACACTGGGATTGCACTGGTTATCCTGGATGGTGGGACTGGAGACAAACACTGGGATTGCACTGGTTATCCTGGATGGTGGGACTGGAGACAAACACTGGATTGCACTGGTTATCTGGATGGTAGGACTGGAGACAAACACTGGATTGCACTGGGTTGTGACAATGGGACTAGTTCTTCCTTCAAGGTGATGTCATCAATATCAGCACATCTCCAAGTGCTGTGAAGTGAAGAGATTCTGGCCTTACAGATTGGATTGTAAGAATACTTTACAGTTCCTTTGTTCGGTCCCAAGCGTCAGCATTCTAGCTGTAGTAGATTCTGATGTGTGCAGAGGCCATTCCCACATTTCTCCACCACTGAGCTCTGGGTAGATTCCAACTGCAATAGGCTCTCGCCAGCTGTCTGGAGGGAGGCCGCGGGTCAGAGGAAGGCAGGTGTGTAGGTACCAGTCCAGGGCAGAAAGGCAGGTCTGCCAGTGCCAATGGCTGTCAAGCCTTACCTCTGGGGACACACACTTTGTATCTGATAGCACATGAAACCTACCCATTGTCCTGACGGAGCCCAACATAGAGCTGCTGAAAGGAAGCAGGCAGATTTCCAGACAGAAAGTACTCAGGATGACTCTGGCCACACTGTAAGCAAAGAGTAGATGCCACCTGCCATGGTAGACTCATAGCTTTCTCAGTACAACTAGCTCATCTGTGCGTATCAGGATAACGGAACTAGCAAGCAGCTCAGATGTCATCCACAGGCCTGGAATGAGCCCATTGTATTCACCGATGCTCAGCAACACAGAGACCCTGTGAGTGCAGGACCAGGCAGAGCATCTCAGAAATGCAGAGGGAATTTAAATGATAGGAGCCGATCACATTCACAAAAGCCAGCAGAGTCTTCTTGTTGATCTCTGGCTGCAGCTGCTCCAGAAAGAGGGTCGGGTACCAAATAAACACAAAGCACCCCTCTCAGGGACACCCTGCTGCTCAGCATCTCAAATGGGGCTCACTTGTGGAGAACAAGCATGAAAATTCAGCATGATGTCAGACTAGTTTTTAGATTTAATTGAAGTCACCTTATACAGGCAAAATAAGTTAGGGAACTTGAAGTTAGATCATGGGAAGCAGCAGCTATGAGAGCTGTAGTCACCAACTAAGTGGTCCAGTTATATCCCAATCTGTGGTCCATCAATGACCAGGTGATTGAATCTGCATCACTTGCAAGGTGGCTGTCCTCAAAGGATGCACGTGTGGATACTGTGCCCATCATATGCCTGCTTGCCCACTGATGGGACGAACACACACGTGTGCCAGGAAGAACAGACAATAAGACTCAACATTGGGGCTGGAGTGATGGCTCAGTGGTTAAGAGCACTTGCTGTTCATGCAGAGGACTGGAGTTTGATTGCCAACAACTAGTTAGTCAGTTCACAACCACCTGTAACTCCAGCCCTAGGGTATCCAACACCCTCCTATAGCCTCCATGGGTACCTGCACACACAATCACATGTATACACCTACACATGAATAAATAATCACATTTTTAACACCACCCCCAGCCATTCGCATCACTAGGGTGTTTTTCTTGTAGAGAAAGAAAAGAAAGTACTCTTTCAGCCGGGCTTCTCTGTCTCAGCCAGAGGAGAATACCTGAGGGTGGATCATTTATAAATTATAGAAGCCTGTTTTTCCCTCTTCTGAAGGCTGGGAAGTACAAGATCAAGGCCCTAGCATTCAGGTAGAACTGCTGTCTGCCTCCAAGACAGTGCTGCAAATGCTGAGACCTTGAGTGGTGAAAGCAGAACAAAATAAAAGGTGTTGCAGGTTGAGATTTCAACACACAGGTTTGAGGAAGCACACTGAGGTCATAACAACCTTCAAAGGTTTTGTTTTAGTTAATTATTTACTTATTTGTTTTATGTGCATGTATGTGTCTATGTATGTATATGCGTGTGCGTGTGCAGTGTCCATGGATGGCAGGAGAGGACTCTGGTCCCCAGGAACTGAAGTTACAGGAAGTTGTGAGCCTCCATGTGAGAGCTGGGAACTGAACCCAGGTCTTCCGTAGGAATAATGAGTGCTCTTTACCACTGAGCCATCGTATCAGGCCCCACAGCTGAATTTTAAAAGCATAAGCAGCAGTCATTTGTGCCAGACATTCCTCGTGGATCCTGTTTGTGATGGTAAGGACAGTTTCCCCCCATCTCTAGAGCTTCCCTTTGTCAGCCTTGTCCCTCAAACGGCTTTCTCCATTGAAGTGGTCTGGGTCATCATTCCACCAAACCCAAGCCTGAAATGGGCTCTGAGCCACCACGGCTGTTATTTCTATTCTATGATCTCTTCCTGAAAACAGATACTTCACAGTTACCCTGCAACCATCCCACATTCAGACATTAAGGGTTTAGTCAGGACAGATTTGAGAGCAGTTATATTTTCTACCCCCACTTATCCCTCCAGGTTTTTATGACACTATAAAAATGTGTCATAAATGTGATCTTGAGTACTTAATATAAATAACATAAAAAGCTAAATCTGAATGAAAAACATGTGTTCTAAGAATTATACATATACACAAGTGAGCTGCATGAGAAAAGTAACACTTTTCGACCTCATATATTCTTTTTTTTTTTTCCGACCTCATATATTCTTAATTGAAATGGGTGTCTATAACGAAGGGCTGATTTACAGAATCAGATGAGTGAGATGAGAGACTCCGGGGTTTAAAGAGGCCTCTTGACCTCTCCATGGACTTTCATTTCGCAAACTAAATCCAAAGTTTGGGTGACCAAAGAGAAGAAATTGCACATCCCAGGAAAAGCCCAAGCCCTTAGAAGAACTAAGGACCTAATATCCAGACTCTGAGACCCGACTAGGTCCCACACTCCGGAGAAGAGACAGGATGGTAGCTGCTTTCCTAGTGTGATCGTTAACCTTTCCAGGACTCAGCTCCCTCCTGTGTTGCTTATGATTCTTACTAACTAGTTGTGTTGTCAAACAAACATGCAAAGTTCCTTTACTAGATCCTAGAAGGTAGCAATGAACGAGAGAGGTGGTATCTGGTCTGTAGCCTTCACATACATACATACATACATACATACAATCATAGGCGAATACTCTCCGGAGACAGTTTGTGATGCTGGACTCAGCTTCCAGGAAAGCCTGGAACTGGGGATTCCACCTTCCCAGAGCAGGTGGGAAGCATAGTGTTCAGAGAGGAATGACACCAGGCTGCACAGGATGGCCGATGATGGTCAACCATCAAAGACACAATATGACTGACAGCATAGAAATTCAAAAAGATGCCGGTACTGTGAATGCCTCAAGCATAGGAGTGAGTGGCAGTGATCCACTTGCCAAGTATGTCTCTGACATGACTGACCTATCCACATCTCATCTGGGAGTCACTTGCAGCTCCATGGTTGCCTGAAGTCTGAGGGTTGCATCAGATGGTCTAATAGTCACCCATTTAAGTGAGGAGTGTCATACGCTTTGGGTTTTTTTTCTAAGTATGTGTTTTTCCACAGCACCATCATCATCAAGATGAGAGATGATATTTCTAGGTAGTGATTATGAAGAGAAAAAAGGAAGATGTCATCTTGGAATGCACGCTACATCCTACCCTGAGACACAGCTTGGTTATCTCCACTGCCAAAGGGGCCAGAAGTAAACTCACCAAGCCATTTGGGTATCACCAAGATCAGTATAAACACGACTGACTAAATATAAAACAAGAAGGCATGGTGACTATCCTAGTTAGGTTTACCATTGCTATGATGAAACACCATGACCAAAAGCAACTTAGGGAGGAAAGGGTTTATTTGGCTTACAGTTCCAGATCACTGTTCATCACTGAAGGGTATCAGGACAGGAACTTAATTAGGGCAGGAACCTGGAGGCAGGAGTGGATGCAGAGGCCATGGAGGGGTACTGTGTACTGGCTTGTTCTATGCAGCTAGCTCAGCCTGCTTTCTTATAGAACACAGGACCACTATCCCAGGGATGGCACCACCCACAATGGGCTGGGCTCTCCCCACATCAATCACTAATTAAAAAAATGCCCTGTAGGCTTGCCTACAGCCCAACCTTATGGAGGTGTTTTCATAATTTAGGCTCCCTCCTCTCGGATGACTCTAGCTTGTGTCAAGTTGACATAAAACTAGCCAGCACAGTGACCCACTCCCTAAACTAGGCATTGTACTATAGGGACATCATGGCTTATGTACCCATCATGACTGGCAGGGCCATTCAGAAGATTTCAAGATATGTTCCCTTTTACGTGAGCAATGTGGTTTATCTCTTGGTGTTTTCATGTAGAAAACTGAACAATTTTTGACATTAAGAAGAAACAAGAGAGTGAGGAAGGATGAGAAGGGACATAAATGACCCAACTGTATCTAAGACTGATCATTGGGTGCTACAGTGAGCATTTCACTTACCCACCCACTTGCATGAGCTTCAGTTCTTCCGACTTTTCTTCCAGGCCCAAGTGTGTTCTCAACTCCAGCCACTGTGCCTATTTGACATCTCCACACTTCCTTTTGTGGACCATTGGCACAATGACACCCCTTCCATGCTTGTTCTCCATACTTCAGCTCCATGTGTTCCTTTTCTCTTCTACCTAAGAATAGAACATAATTTGCCATACACTAAAGATGAGCTGTCAGCTGCCGCCCACCTGGATAAATGCTGTTGGCAGGCTCTGGATGACATCAGCTGTCCAGTGGATAGAGGCATATTCAGGGGTGAGTGTAGAAAGAGGAAGGACCTCAAAGTGCACTAGGGTGGACTTCTTTTTCCTGCAGGCTTCTATAAATCCCACCTACAAGGAATCAAACCCATTGATCTGTATCCCACACTTGAGCTAAATGTATCTCTACCATAGAGAGCTCCTGGCTTCCACCCTGTGCCTCACTGTTCTCCACCCGTTCCGTGCTGTTCCGTGCTGACCCTTCTTCAGCTGGCTTCATTCCAAGACCCACTGTTCCCCACTCTCATGATGTGGAACCTGCACCCTGCCTCCCTGTCCTGTCTTGGAATTTCTTATAAACAAGTTCTATAAGAGACACCTCTGCCTCCCACAGATCGACTTTCCTTCTTTCTTTTCTTTTCTTGCTTTTTTTTAATGTTCATGTGGGGGAGGCTCACCTGGAGAGTCAGTAACATCTACCATGAGGCAGGGAATGATTCTGACATGATCTCCTCCGGAACTCTCTGACCAGGACACACACAGCCTAAGGGACATTTGTAACCTGCTGTTTAAAAGAGCTCTGAGGGCTGGGTTGGACCAAGACGCTCTGAGCGTATGTCAAACCACACAACCTTTAAACCTTGTTTCTGAAAGGTGTGAATCTACAGTTCATGTCAAACATGTCAACCCAAGATGGGGAAGAGGTTCAGTCATGTCTACATTTTCATTTTGAAGTGTTCAGCTATAGACCAGCCATGTTAGGAGGGAAATTAAATATCATCAATTAAACCAACAGGTAGCATAAACATTAAACAAGTCTCAGGAGACATAGTTTGCCCAAACTATAAGCAGAGATCTGCTGTCTGTCCTCATCACTCCCAGAAAGCCCTTAATCTCTAAATATCTATCGAAATCAACCATTCCAACTTCCCTAACCCCATTCCAAGATAGCTGAGAGTCTGAAACTTTGATTTCTGAATCTGTAAAATGGGCATGATATTGCTACCCATTCTCACTTCCCCCAGGGGTGCTGTGGATTCAGTGAGACCAATTATAAATTCCATTAACTCGTAATGATGTGTTCAACAACAGTCCATTCTGTTACATAAATTCTATGGTAAGGCAAGTGCATGGTCAGATAAATAATGGAAAGATCCATTATTAGAAGTGTCACAGAAAGGGAAACCAGAAGAAAGGACTTGGGTTCATTCTAACAGTGACTTCTGGCAATACAGACATGAGAAATGAAAATTTTTAAGTGACCTGTTTTAAGAACACAGGAAGTAAGTCAATAATGAGGAAGCATCTTTGTGGTCCCCTGAAGCTGCCAGTTCCAGCCCCTGGTTTCCCATGCCTGAAACAGCAGGGTTCAAGGTACCTTTTTACCCTCCATAAGTTCTTTCTTTACTAAAACTTTCTCTGGATTGTTTTACTTGGTAAGTGAGGGTAGAATTTAGTCTTTTCTTATGGAGGGCTGTTTTTTCTTAAAGGGGGTCTGGATGAAGTTCCTGTGAAAATGAGCAGCTGTGTTATCTCATGTGAGGAAAAAACAAATATGTAAGAATATAGACCCGACATATTTAGTTAGAAGTTCTGAAAGGAGGAAGTGGAGTAATGATTGTATTTCAGCTGTTGAGTTGGCTTTGTGGATTAGCTGAGACTTCTTGGTTACTTATGGACCAATTTTATGAGGGGGTCACCAAAGTTAGCCCATTTCCAAGGTGGGAAAAATGAGGCAGAAAGATAAGGTGATACAGGCATTACTCTAAGAATGGTTACAGTTTTAGGACAAATGTATGCATGATCACTTCTCATTTGAGATGATACAGCAAAGAACATGGAGTAAGAAGAGAATGGACTTGCCTGTGAGAAGCCTGGGAAAGCACCTCTTGTGGGTCTTCACCCACAGCCCTGGGGGTTTCTACTGTAGAAGCAGAAAGTAGAAATCCCCCTGTGTGAGAACCCCCTACCATA
Organism: Peromyscus leucopus; assembly: GCF_004664715.2. NCBI lineage: Eukaryota > Metazoa > Chordata > Mammalia > Rodentia > Cricetidae > Peromyscus > Peromyscus leucopus. The sequence continues at coordinate 1,072,498 of NC_051073.1, read as the reverse complement.
TCATTCCCTTATCAGTGGACAATTACTCTAACTGCCTAGACAGAACTGGTTTACTGGAGAGACACTCACAGAGCACACACCAAAGAACCTGAACAGCAGCCCAAGGCAGCCTTGTAGCCTCTCATTTCCTGGGCAAATAGCCTCACCCAGCTAGACCTAATCCCTCATCTTAACACATAGTAGATAAATACTGCGTACCTCAGTGGTTGTATGTGTGAGAGAGTTTAGAAAAATGCCTGTCAAGGGGTACATGTTGTCTGAATGTTTGCCAAATAAGAATTTTTGAAGCCCTTTCTGAGTGTTGGAAGAAACTGAGTGTGGGGTTCTAAAGTTTATAATCATGCAAGGAAAGCAAATGTGGATTAATCCATAGAGATCAGGCTGATTTAGAATATATAGATTTAAGCCTTCTAGAAAATTCAGGAGGAATGCCAGTGGTGAATGTCAGCACCTAAGAAGCTTTGAGATCTGACAGGCAGCCATGATACATGATACACCAGGCACCAAGATACTGAGTGGCAAGACCAGGCCAGGTCAGACAACAGGCAGCCAAAGGGATGAGGCACACACTCAGACAACCTCTTTAGAGATGAGAATGCTGGTCCTCTCGTTTACAGAGCAGACATGGGCATCCTAGCTCATCCTTCCAAGACAAACAAGTAATCATAGTAGACACATATAGCTCATCTTTGCAGTGTGCCTGAAAACAAAAGGCATGTAAACAAGGGCAGGCACAGGGTCACTAAAGGAAATTCTGTGGATAGCATCTTCTTTGGAAGGCAAGATCCCTGGGCTGCTGGCTCAGACCTTTAGACCAGAGGGAGCCATCCATCTATCCCAGAGACTTTCTCATATTCATGTAGGCACAGTCAAGATAAGAGGAGATGTTGGTTGTTTTAACTCTTTGGCTCTTTACTCTTTGCTCTTTTGGGGGGCCTGCCACCTATAAATAAATCACACATGGAGGCTTATTCCTAATTATAAATGCCCGGCCTTAGCTTGGCTTTTTTCTTGCCAGCTTTTCTTAACTTAAATTATCCCATATACCTTTTGCCTCTGGGCTTTTTCCTTTTCTTACTTCTGTATATCTTACTTTCACTCTTACTCTGTGGCTGGCTGTGTGGCTGTGTGGCTGACCTCTAACATCCTTCTCTCCTTGTTCTCTTGCTCTTTCTTCTATCTTCTCCCAGATTTCTTCTCCTATTTATTCGCTCTGCCTGACAGCCCCACCTATCCTTTCTCCTGACTTGCTATTAGCCATTCAGCTCTTTATTAGACCATCAGGTGTTTTAGACAGGCTCAATAACAGAGTTCAACAAATGCAACACAAAAGAATGCAACACGTCTTTGCATCACTACACAAATGTTCCAGAGCATAAACAAATGTAGCACATCTTAAAATAATATTCTACAACAAGGAAAAATTTAAAGTAGTTCAAGGGATTGGGTTAACCTGCAGTGCTGGCCATGGCTACCACAGAAATCAGCAATCCCTACTGCCATGCGAAGGAACCATGACCCTGACTTCATGCATGTGGTGGGAGTTGGGGAGGACCCTGTGTGTGTGAACTGTCTTATAGCCCTAGCTCTCACAGCTGAGTAGCACATTGAGTGGAGATCAAACTTCAGAGCCTTGCTGTGAGGTGTGCAGTCTCAGTCTGGGAAGATAAAAATGTGAATATGTTTAGTGGCACAATTTTGTTGTAGATATTTTCCCATAATGCAAAAAATATTTTATTTAAGATAAATTGGTGATCTAAGTAAATTATCCCTACAGGCTCATGATATCCCAGATCCAAAGCCAAAGTACAATGTCTTATCTAACCTTTTATAACAAATATGTGAGATTTTACCTTATACATTAAGAGTTTGAAAACAAGAACAGCTTAAAATGGGGTGAGGGAATCCTGTGTCATGTTTATGCTATTTTCAATGTACATGTTGCTTAAATTCAATGGGGGGCATCTTGTAAAATGGGGACTTTAAATCCTCATTGTGAATGATATAACAAATTCAAAGCAAAATGCTATCAAAATTATGCTTGGACTATTTGTTTATAAAAATTATGAGTGAGCTACTCTTAGAAAATGTATTATTTATAGACATTTTGCTTATAAGTTTGGCTGAAAATATGAGTACCATGAATGTGTTTTCTTTTTACTTTATATATTTAAAGATTTTTCTCAATTTTTCTTTATATGTATATGTTTGTGCCTTTAGATGAGTGTGTTCATGTGAGTATAGGCACCATTGAGACCAGAAGAGGGCACTGGATTCCAGGAGCTGGAGTTATAGGCGTCTGAGCTCCTCACATGGTTGCTGGGAACTAGCTTTTGTCCTTCACAAAACAGCAAGCTCTTTAATGGTTGAGCCGTATCTCTACTCTACATTTTATTTTTAAGTCTGTTTATTTAACCTCTTTAGCTAATTTAATTGAATGCTTCTATAAAGTGTAGAAATGTTACCTCATTGCTTGTTTACAATATCAACCCCAATGAGTCCATCACACACTGCACTATTGCTGTGAAAAGTAATCCAGCTTCTTTCAAAGATGGTTAACAACTAAGAATAGAATTCAGAGCATCTTAAATTAGATAAATGACTATAAACAGGTTTTAATACTCATTTCAAAGTCTTAAATTAGCGGGGGGGTGGGCACCTTTTCCATGCCTCAACGAGCAATGACACCCACTTGCAAAACAGCATCAGAATGCAAGATGAAAATTTTTACAGAGATAAATTGAAACTCAGAAAAGTTGAAAGAATATTAGAGGAGCACATCATCATGCTGGATGAGTGACATGGACAAGAACCCTGAAGTGAGCACCAGGTTCTAGTATGCCATAGCTGTGTGGTCTAATTGACCCCCACAGAGTTCATCTGATCTGGAAAGACCCTTGACTGGGATGCCCTCCTCAGCTAGAAGGTAGAATTGACTAGAACAGGGCTCTTTTTGCACTTGGCTTCCTTCCTGTTTGTCCTTTACTGAAATCCCCACATGCTGAGTTTGGAGCATGTCTGAACCTTCTGGGCACAGTGTCCTGGAGCCTAAAGGGGGTGGAAGCCCTGGGCCTTCAAGCCAGGTGCAGTACCCATCAGGTGGAATCCTCACTTCACCCGAAACAGTGGAGTCCCCTTTTCCCTGCTTATAGACCCAGCTTCCAGAAGTCACTCTGTCCCCAGCCAACGCTGGGACTCCTCCAAGACTCTTCGTCATGGCTGCTGCCAAGTTCCTCTTTAATAAATGATCTCTTTATTTAGACCCATTAATACCATCATTGAGTTACTACTGTGGGTCCTAGCAAGTGTTAGTGTGTGTCTGAACAGCAACAGCTGAAATGGTGTCACACCTGGTCTTCAATCAATCCTCGTGTCACTTTCTGGCTCCTTTTGGGGAATCCACTGTCCACAGATTTGTTATCAGTGGCCCAAACACAGAACAGAAAATGCACTTGAAATTCTAATGAGCTGGATTCTGTGGGC